>NC_079895.1:27679790-27687075 GCF_024868665.1 Triplophysa rosa | reverse complement strand
ATTTCCACCTGAATTTGGATGTAGCGGTTTTAGCTGTTGTTAAAATAATGATGAACTTAGCTCACCAAATATGATTCTACACCACATCCATTAAGATCACATCAAGTTATTTAAAACATTAATTTCAGTCAGGGAATTAGTTTAGCTCAAAGGAAAATACGTATAATAATCGTCATTAAATATACATATTGTACAGTCTCGGATCAGAATCAGAAAGAGCTTTATTGCCAAGTGTGCTTGGACACACAAGGAATTTGTCTTAGTGACAGAAGCTTCCAGTGCACATACAGGTTAAAAAAATGACAAGCAGGGGTGTAACCAGAACTTTTTTTTTTTTTTAGAGGTGGCCAGGTGTCATGACAGTCAGAGAGGAGACGGAGATTCAATTGATGAAAACTTTTATTCCCAGTGTTTATTATAGGGAGAAATCGGTTTCCAGACACTAGCAGCACAGTCCAGTAAGCACAATGTTCTTTCTAGCCCCACACTATCCTCTGGGAGCCGCGAGAATCCGAGGGGAACCGGCTCAGCCCGGCGGAATCCACGGGAGAGACGCACCTCAGTCCTGGAGGTTTCTCTCCGCCGGAGAAGAGTGTGAAGTATGGATGATCCCAACCTGAAGAGAGCTCAGTGCTGCCGGGTTCCGTCCAGAGGGGATAAGAGCCTGGAAGTGTGTAGCCGAGAGGTCCGAGGCGCCAGCGAAGACTGAGGGGCAAAACAAAGAAGACGTGTAGAAAACTAAGGCACTGGAGCAAAACAAAAGATAAAACTAAGAAACTTGGACTATGACTGGAAAAACTGAGATATGACTGGAAAAACTGAGATATGACTATGACTATGACTATGACTATGACTATGTTCGTCAGGCAGATTTGCAACAAACAACAACGAGCGGACACTAGACAAGAAGACAAGAGGGAATAAATAGGGACGTCAGCAAACTAAGGATAGGCTACAGGTGTGGGATACATAAGAGAGCAGGGGAGAGTACTAATCAGGGAAGGAGCTACAGGTGTGAGTGATAACCCGGTGAGTGAGGATAGCCCGACAGGGAAACACGAGGGCGGGGCAGATGACGCAGACACCGGACACGTGGAGAGCTGTCAAACGGCACTCCACGTGTTCGACAAAACAAAGCACACCCCCCCCCCCGGCAGGACACATGCCCCGAGAGACCCGGATCATGACACCAGATAAGACCCAGTGATTTTATTAGGGTGACCAAAAAATCCTTACAAGCAGAAATTCTTTAACTTCTAGTGTAATTTACACCAATTCTTCATTACACATAGTTTGCTGGTCAAAAACATACACAAAGAACGTAAAATAAACAATTTGATTGCAATGCTTTCATGTGCTAACATTATTTTAAAATAATTTGTTAGCTATCATTTGCAGTAAGTTAGCGTTTTTTATAGAAAATAAACATTGATGTACCCCAACTTAAACTTTCGTGAAATTGTAATTAATGAGTGAAATCCAGTTAAACAAGGCTGATTTTACTGACCTGCTCCTTCTGCTCGCGATGAACTTCCATGGTACACAGACAGAACACTGTCACGAAGCGATTAGCAGCTGTTCAGCTATAGCGCTCAGACTGTTTGCGTCAGTGCGTCAGCGTATGACATCATATTAACGCGAGAGTAATGTTCTCGCGTTACTTTCAGTGCATACGCTAAATGATCTGCGCAGCACTCCGTAAACTCCGACACACATCTTAAAACTGCTTCGCACAACAGAGGTGGCCAGAAACCATGTAGCTACGCCCCTGGTGACAAAATAAATATGTGAGAGACAAAACACATTTGACAAAAAAGAACAATATTAGACAAAAGGACAATAGACAGTATATTGTATGTACAGATGTGCTATATACAAATTATACTGTGTTATATACAAGTTATGCATCTATAATAAAGTATATAGTTGTGTATTGCACATGTTTTTTTTTTGCAGGGTCGTTTGCTGAAAACTGATTTTCAAGCTTTTTAGTGTAGCTCTTCATAGCCACTCTAATTTCCTTTGTCAGTGTGTTCTTGGCCTGATTGTACAAGATTCTGTCCACAGATATATCAAATAAAGTGCTGTATAAGGTAATAATATATACAGTATATACCCATGTTAACCTACTGCTTAAAGAATTAAAGGAAAAAATAAAAGAGTAAAATTAGAGTAGTGGCCAGATTTACTTGGCATTGTTGAGGAACATTGATCTGAATTACTTGTTACTTCATGGATTCAGTGGTCGCACATTTGTCTGCTAAACATTCATTCTAAGTACTCTAACAAAATAGGTTTTTAAATGAGTAATGTTGTTTATTCCAAATTCCTAAACTACCTTTCTTATGTAACTTCATAGTAACAGACTTACAGCAGACATATTTTGTCTATTTTTATTTAAGAGAAGTGAAAATGTCATTGTCAAAATGTGTTCTGTTACAGTTTCAGAATGATAATACAGAGAACACTTAGATTTTAAAATAGTTTATTATAGGTGCCGTAAATGTGGGAAAAAATCTCATTGGGGGACCACGCCCTGGAACCCCTCGATTTTGGGCTAAGCCCCCAATGTCTACAATGTCTGGCTCCGCCCCTGGCCCTGCCTTCATGAGTGACATGGGGAAAAGCGCATATTCCACTTTTTCCTCATGTTTATAAAAATATGAATGTGCCGTCTAGTTTTATCTAAAAAATTTCAGCCGTCAGACACGGCTCAGAGAGCGCAGAGATGATTTAGCAGAGATGATTTTAATAGCTGACAGCTATTAATCTGGGCCCGTATTCATGAAAAATCTTAGCGCAAAGAGTTGCTCCTAGTGACAAAATTCTANGAGTAATGTTCTCGCGTTACTTTCAGTGCATACGCTAAATGATCTGCGCAGCACTCCGTAAACTCCGACACACATCTTAAAACTGCTTCGCACAACAGAGGTGGCCAGAAACCATGTAGCTACGCCCCTGGTGACAAAATAAATATGTGAGAGACAAAACACATTTGACAAAAAAGAACAATATTAGACAAAAGGACAATAGACAGTATATTGTATGTACAGATGTGCTATATACAAATTATACTGTGTTATATACAAGTTATGCATCTATAATAAAGTATATAGTTGTGTATTGCACATGTTTTTTTTTTGCAGGGTCGTTTGCTGAAAACTGATTTTCAAGCTTTTTAGTGTAGCTCTTCATAGCCACTCTAATTTCCTTTGTCAGTGTGTTCTTGGCCTGATTGTACAAGATTCTGTCCACAGATATATCAAATAAAGTGCTGTATAAGGTAATAATATATACAGTATATACCCATGTTAACCTACTGCTTAAAGAATTAAAGGAAAAAATAAAAGAGTAAAATTAGAGTAGTGGCCAGATTTACTTGGCATTGTTGAGGAACATTGATCTGAATTACTTGTTACTTCATGGATTCAGTGGTCGCACATTTGTCTGCTAAACATTCATTCTAAGTACTCTAACAAAATAGGTTTTTAAATGAGTAATGTTGTTTATTCCAAATTCCTAAACTACCTTTCTTATGTAACTTCATAGTAACAGACTTACAGCAGACATATTTTGTCTATTTTTATTTAAGAGAAGTGAAAATGTCATTGTCAAAATGTGTTCTGTTACAGTTTCAGAATGATAATACAGAGAACACTTAGATTTTAAAATAGTTTATTATAGGTGCCGTAAATGTGGGAAAAAATCTCATTGGGGGACCACGCCCTGGAACCCCTCGATTTTGGGCTAAGCCCCCAATGTCTACAATGTCTGGCTCCGCCCCTGGCCCTGCCTTCATGAGTGACATGGGGAAAAGCGCATATTCCACTTTTTCCTCATGTTTATAAAAATATGAATGTGCCGTCTAGTTTTATCTAAAAAATTTCAGCCGTCAGACACGGCTCAGAGAGCGCAGAGATGATTTAGCAGAGATGATTTTAATAGCTGACAGCTATTAATCTGGGCCCGTATTCATGAAAAATCTTAGCGCAAAGAGTTGCTCCTAGTGACAAAATTCTAAGAAACTTCTTAGAATTGTGGGCGTTTCCCCTTAAAATTACAGAAAAGATCCTAGTAAAGAAGAAAGTAATTCATAAAGCATCTTAACCCTTAAAAGAGCTCTTAAGGTCCAACATTTTAGGAGTAGCGAGGAGGACTTTTAAGACTTAAGAGTTTCTTTAGCAGCAGAGAAAATGGACGAAACACGAAAAGTGAGAAGAAATGTGTTGCAATGCATGACAATTTCCATATTACTTTTAAGGTTTATCAGATTTTTTATTATTATTTTTGTGTGTGTTCAACTTTTGATTATTTTGGTTTTCTTGTATAGTTGCTTTGATGCAATGTAAAAGCGCTATAAAATAAAATGACATTGAATTGAATGACAGTGAGTTAATAAGACACAACACATTAGATGTTTGTGAGCGATCCTGTTAGAGACACGCTAACATCTCCAAAACAGCGCAGAAATGACACAGCGGCAGAAATATTAGAAATCACCACATGAACATATTGAGCAGCTGGAGAAATGCAGCGCTGCAGCAGAGATGATCTGGTTCTGTCACAACCAGAGATCACACAAACACTTACAGAAACTTATTGTGTCACTGTTCATTATCTATCAAATACATTGACATGAACAGGTAAATAAAAAAATAAAGAAAGAATATATATATATATATAGTGCGTGTGTGCGTGAGTACTGTAAAACAGGATAAAAGACACGTGTAATTTCAAACTAATGACCCTATACTTAAAAGAGCTCTTTTTTTCCTTCTTGGTCAACCAACCAATCACAGTCTTTAAAAGACTGTGTCATAACAACGGGGTCAGCCCCGCCTCCTCACTGAGATAAAAGTTTTTGTCTTTTCCTTGCTCAGAGTTGCTCTCCGATTGATCCTGAATCGTTTTTAAGATAAGACTCCTACGTAGAAGTTTTAAGCTAAATTAAGAGCTTTCTGAGAGGATTCTTAGACGCTTTAAGAATACGGGCCCAGGAGTTTAACAGGAGTTTAATTCAATACCACAACTAAACTGCGTTTCTATTTATTTAGTGCGCGTGTCTGATATGTGCGCGCACACGCCTTTTCTTATGGAGCGAAAATTGTGCCTAAACTTAACAAACAAATCCAGCGTTTTGTAAACAAACGCAACCTTTTTTGCAAAAGAAACTAAACTCTGAAACAAACAGAAAGCGTTTTACAAATACATAATGCAATTCGAGAGAAAATGCAAAGGTGCACCATATAAATGTACTGTGTTTAAGTCTCACCTTTTTATGAGATTCTCTCATCTTGATTTTCTCACAAATGTGACCGTGCAGATTTTCTCACAAATGTATGTGCAACAGCAGGTGGTGCTATTGGGAATTAGTTTCTATAGGAAGAAGCCATGAACATTACCTTGAGTGCCACCCTTGCCAGTGCCAGAAACTGGTTTCATTCAGGTAGTCTCATGAAATTTATTGAAACTGTTAATAATAATCAGTTGCTGTTCTTAATAATAAATAATGAATTATGCATTGGTTTTAATATACAAATAACGTACAACAAACTGGATGCATTTGCAATGTTGTCACCCCTTCCACCCCATCTCATTCTCTCGTTCTTGTTTCCCAACTGTTTACGTTCACAAAACAAACTACTTTTTCAAGGATACTTTCTTATAAGGGAAATTTGACATCATTTTGTGTTTATATCAGGGCTTGCTCTAGGCATGGGCAGGGGTGGGCTGAATCCCCCTAAACATCTGTCTTGCCCACCCAATGAGAATAAAAAAATAACACCAAAAATTGTTGTGTTTTCTATTGAAAGCAAGGTCACTCTTCACTTCACTGCTCTGGCTTTAGTTTGTAACAGAGAAGCATGCTACATGCTACAGGTGGAAGCAAAATACTGTGCAAAGGAATTTTAGACGCACTGCACATATGTAAAATTAAGCATGTCAAATTAATTGTGCAGTAAAATCAGATTCATTTCTTCGTTTTTGCGGTCTTATTTTGTGCTGTTAACAAACAGCTATTATTTGCTTGCAATATATAGGCTAGATTTTAACCTATTGACTTTCAGTAATGACTGAAAGCTCCATCTTCCAAAGCTCCCGCTTCAGAAATAAATCTGTTTCTCTCCATCTCAAACACAAACGCAACCTTTTTTGCAAAAGAAACTAAACTCTGAAACAAACAGAAAGCGTTTACAAATACATAATGCAATTCGAGAGAAAATGCAAAGGTGTACCATATAAATGTACTGTGTTTAAGTCTCACCTTTTTATGAGATTCTCTCATCTTGATTTTCTCACAAATGTGACTCGTTTCTCAAATGTGACCAGATTTTCTCACAAATGTACTGAGATTTTCTCACAAGTGCAATCAGTGCAGACTTGTGCGTCGTCTATTGACGAGAAATTACGTAGTTCTATGGATGGATAGACTATTGGCCGAATTTGACACTAATTACCTCTATGAGTGCAACACGCACAGCTTGCATGAACATGTGACCTTGGTGCCACCCTTGCCAGTGCCAGAAACTGAATTAATTTCATTCATAAAGTTTCATTCAGTTAGTCTCATGAAATTTATTGAAACTGTTAATAATAATCAGTTGCTGTTCTTAATAATAAATAATGAATTATGCATTGGTTTTAATATACAAATAACGTACAACAAACTGGATGCATTTGCAATGTTGTCACCCCTTCCAACCCATCTCATTCTCTCGTTCTTGTTTCCCAACTGTTTACGTTCACAAAACAAACTATTTTTCAAGGATACTTTCTTATAAGGGAATTTTGACATCATTTTGTGTTTATATCAGGGCTGCTCTAGGCATGGGCAGGGGTGGGCTGAATCCCCCTAAACATCTGTCTTGCCCACCCAATGAGAATCAAAAAATAACACCAAAAATTGTTGTATTTTCTATTGGCTGAAAGCAACGTCACTCTTCACTTCACTGCTCTGGCTTTAGTTTGTAACAGAGAAGCATGCTACATGCTACAGGTGGAAGCAAAATACTGTGCAAAGGAATTTTAGACGCACTGCACATATGTAAAATTAAGCATGTCAAATTAATTGTGCAGTAAAATCAGATTCATTTCTTCGTTTTTGCGGTCTTATTTTGTGCTGTTAACAAACAGCTATTATTTGCTTGCAATATATAGGCTAGATTTTAACCTATTGACTTTAGTAATGACTGAAAGCTCCATCTTCCGAAGCTCCCGCTTCAGAAATAAATCTGTTTCTCTCCATCTCAAACACCCCAATTCACGCTGCAGGTGGTAGCGAAAA
>NC_079895.1:27660821-27677909 GCF_024868665.1 Triplophysa rosa | reverse complement strand
ACCCCAATTCAGCGGTGGTAGCGAAACAATGTGCAAAATAGTTCAGTTTAGGCGAATGTGCAAAATAGTTCAGTTTAGGCGCGATGCGCGCTCACGATACCACATAAAAAACAGCAGACACGATGTAAAGTTCATTGTGCAGTGTAATCAGATTAATTCATTCAATTCATTAAAAGAAATTAAACAGAAATCAGTGATCGTTCAGTGAATGGGGAATGTTCTTAGCCCACTTTATTTTGTAGGCTTCTATTTATGTCCAGTTTACATAACCGCTTTATTTAAGGTGTAAAACATCAATGAAATGTTGTCTGTTTTTTATATTTATATGAAAATAAATCATTTAAATCCTGCATGTATTGCAGTCATATACTGCAGTGTTTGTTGAATTCCAACAAAAGCAAACCTCAAGAGTGATTGAGCACGATAACAAACTAATTTAAAAAGAAAATCTGGGTTATTTCATAAAACATTTTTTTACGTTTTCTAACGTTTTCTTAGTTTTGTGTTGCTTAAAACTAAATATGAACTTGTTTTTGCTGTGTTTCTGTTTTAAAAATACAGATCATCTTTTCTGTTGTTTTGACCTGTTTTCTCCAGTTCATGTTCTCCAAATAAATAAAAATAAATTATATGAAATTTGGGAGAAATGTTGTCAAAAGTTCACAGAAATAAACAAAAATGATTATTTTACCAAATCACATTCTTATCAGAAAAAGAGGAAAATACTTTTTAAATGGATTCTTAATTTTGTCTGCAGCTATACTGTCTGTGTGGTTGGGGTATATACCCACCCAGGATATCTGCTAGTCCACACTTCTGCACCTGGCAGGAACCGGGCCTGATTTATATTTATTTATATTTTTATATGTCAATTTTTCGTAAGATTTCAGTATAGTATTTTGCGCTCTTTCTGAGATGCGACTCGGTTTTTAGTGATTTTTCTGCATGAAAGTTGCACTGATACATATGTTTGACTTTTATACAAAACTCATAGATAAAAAGTATTTAACATTATGTCTAAACACTATGGCATTAAAGTAGAGAGCTTTCTAGGCTATAAAAGATGGAAAAGCAAATAAATCGTCGTGGCAGTTGTTTCAGTCAGTCGTCGGCTTTGTTTGGTTGCCATTAGCCTATTTAGGTTTTAAATGAATGCTGCAATTTTTTTGGCTATTTCAAGCTATTTGGGCAATTTTTGCAATTTTTGCAATAAAACAAACCAACACAAAAAAACAGTAATATAAATCTAAGTCAAACAATTGAACTATCTGCTGTTTTGGGTATGTATGTATGTATGTATTTGTAAAACGCTTTCTGTCTTTGGAATAGTCTTCCCTGCACTGTCCGGGAGGCAGACACACTCTGTCAGTTTAAATCTAGACTAAAGACGCATCTTTTTAATCTTGCATACACTACTCTTCCATAATATAAATCTTCAGAGGGTTTAGGCTGCATTAGTTAGATCAACCGGAACCAAAAACACAACTGATGTACTTGTTGCATCAAAGAGTACAGAACAGTACTCTACTCTCAGCCAGTCTTGTCTCATTGTTCCAAGGTTACCACAGCGAGCAGGATGCAGTTCATGGCCTGACCTGATGGTAGAGCGGAGACCTGACAAGAGCTGAGATGATAGAGCTGGATAAAGAAGGACGCGGTCTCTTGACATGTCCTTCACCACAAAATTTCAAATGCTATTAGATTATTAATGATAATCTTAAACTATAATTTATTTTATTATTAAGTTTATTTATTTTATTTAGCCTTGTTGTGCAAGTTCTCTGGAGCTTGTGCAGAGGCAGCAGCTTTTGCCAGAGGGGAACTGGAATCCCCTGGTTGGGCCTGGGTTCTCCTGAGGTTTTTTTTCTCGATTAGAGTTTTGGGTTCCTCGCCACCGTTTGCATACTGTTTTTGCACTATCTGCCTGACCGGGGGGGCTGCTTTAGAATTTTAAAGTTTTACTTAATTAATATTGCATATAGGAATTTATAGTCTGTTATATTTGACCTGTGCTTCTCTCTCCTTTATCCTAAATGTGTGCTCTCACTGAGCGTGTGTTGTCGTGTGTACGTACGTGTGGTGTGTGTGCGTGCGCATCCGTGTGTGTGTGTGTCTCTATGTCTATGTGTGTTAGTACGTGTGCATATTGTGTGTGTGGAGTGTTTTGTATGTGGGTATGTCTGTCTTCTGTGTTTTCAACTTTTTCTTGTTTTTGCAGGTACAACTTTAATTTTTTGCTTATAGTCAATATGTCTTATGTACAGCTGCTTTGTAACAATGAAAATTGTAAAAGCGCTATATAAATAAAGTTGAGTTGAGTTGAGTTGTTAAGACGATCAAAAAAACTACATTGTCAGTTCAAAACCTTACAATTTTTATTTTAGGCAAATTTTGTTCATATTTTCTGTTCTGCAAAGAGCCCGCCGAGCTCGCATTAGTGATGCGAAGTTCGAGTCATTTTTGCGATTCGGATGTTTGAATCTCGTTCAGCAAAATGAACGAATCTTTTTTCGAGTCATTTCGTTCATCTGAGCAGAGTTAAATTAATGTTGCATGTTAATAGCCAAATTACCCCATAACGTTTATTTATGCTAGTTTTGATCAGATATATAATAAGAAATAACTTATATTGTAGTTAGGGACAAGTTATGAGAAACAAGTTATTTAATTATTTCCTGACAGCCTATATAAGCTCTGAAATCTGTACAAGAAACAAAAAGGATTATAGCTCAACTCTAGAGACTTATTTTGCCCATATAGGCTGCATTTACAGAAAACATAAATGATTAGTTCACCTACCGAGTCCACGGGTCCGAGTCGTTCGTTCTTTTGTCACGTGACAACCCACAAGGCCAGTCTATGCAGACTGTGCCGGAAACAGAAATGATTAGTTCATCTACCGAGTCTTCGGGTTTGAGTCGTTCGTTCTTTGTCACGTGATATGACAGATGCTTGTTTAATGTATTCATACAAAAATAACTTATTTCCTGACTTCCCTTACAATATTCATGCGTTTTTAACTCTTGCTTTTGATGCATTTCTGTAAAGTTATGATTTATAATTCATTAACAATTTTGGGTCACTCAGGTATGCAATAAGGTTTACAGGTTGTTGTTTTTTACTAAAAAGTCTCATGCAGTTGCAAAGTATATAATAATAGGCTATTGAAATCATTTAAATGTGCAATTATTTAATAAGAGATCACTTGTGTAATATATGCATTAGACATAAACACTACTTTACTAGTGTTGCTTATGTTTATATTTTGCCAGCACAGTTCTTATGCAAAATAGTTAGTTATTAAGATAAATTAAAAACACATGCAGAAATCCACAAGAAACATTTATGAATATACTGACAGAAAAAAGAACAGAACGGTACGTTTTAAAGAAGATGTTTATTGCACATATCTTTTGATCATTTTATAATATTTCTTCCTATAATACAACATATAACACGTACATCATGCATTTGACTGATGATCCGGTAAGTGGTCACGTAACGTTAAAGACTCGGACTCGAAGACTCGGGTACAGGCTGCAGGTTTGCCTGCGGAGCTACCATTTGACAAAAGAACAAAAGGGCTCGGACCCAATGACGGGCGTTTTCACACCGGTGTATCGATTGCTTTGTTCCGAAACCGGGGGTTAAATCGCTACAATATTTAAATTTATTTTAGTTCGGTTCGCATTCACAAGGCAATATTAACAAACGGACCAAACTTTGATAATAAGAGTCACGTGCGAGTAAACTCTCATTAGATTGGTCAGAGTGCATCTGTTTATTTTCCGGCCAGTACGCGAGTGATAATGAGCGTCAGCTGCGCGTTGTCACGCGTATCTCACGGCGGAGCTCGGGAAGCATAAAAGGAGGAGAAGGACGAGAGAGAACCAGGCCTGGATTTTATGTAATGTTTTATTGTGTTTGTGTGGCCGGCAGTCGACTGTGAGGGAGCTGTCAGCACTTTACTTTCGTTTTGTTGTTTGTTTATTTTATTAAAAGTTTGGTTTAACGTTCGCCGGTTCCCGCCTCCTTCCTTCCTTCCTTCCTTCCTTTGAACATTGTTACAGGGAGCCATTAGCAAAACAATCCCTTTTGCGTCACGCAACTTTACATAATTACCCATCATACATTGTGATACAGTCTGATTCGTTGGTCCGTTGGGTCGGATGGCTTTCACACGTCTACCGAACCGCTCCAGAGTTCGTTTGCAATCGGGTCGAGACCACCTTGTTCAGGCGGTCTCGGAGCGATTGTTTTGGGGCGGATCCTAGCGCGATTGCCGTGTTCACATATGCCTAAACGAATCGAACCAAGAGAGAAAACGCACCAGGTTTCGAAACAAACCCTTATGTGTGAAAACGCCCTAGAGACGAACTTCATTACTGTTTCTGGTACAATGTTGCACATGCGCGGTAAACAAAAAATGAACGAATCACTCGCTGAGACAACGGTTTATTATAATAAATATAAATAATCTAAAAGGTGTGCATTATATCTGACACACACATTAACACTGTACAGTTAGTCTTGTGGGTATAAGTCATTCCCTTTAAATGCCATTGAAGTTGGAAACATGTATTTGAATGTGTATGTAACTTTAGAGACGGTCCCTAAATTCACGAATATCGAAAGTTTATTGTCTAACCAACTTTATGCCAGTGAAACGCGGCAATGAACGCATGCTTTATATGCGCCACGCGCTCGTGTGTAAACACATTAAGAGAATTTATAATATAATCTAAATTAAAACAGTATACAATATTCGTTAATGTTCCTGTAGGAGCTTGTTCTGTTGACAGACAGAGGCTTCAATTCTGCGAGTAGGTTTGTGCGAACAGATTGCGAAAGGGCACAGATTATGAATTCGTGGGTACAGATTTCAAAAACTGAGGGGACGGTTTACAAAACCGAGAGCACGGATTGAAAACTCGTGGATACAGTTTATTAATCCGAGAGCACGGATTTTTAAATTGAGGGAACGCATTACAAAACTGTGGCCACGGATTTGCGGGTCTAGCTTTCTTTTCTCCGAGGGGTGACCAGACGGGCTCCGTACTTTAGCGGTTTATTAATATTCTTTCTTTACTTTATACCTTACAGATGTGAGAGTAAACACATATTTGAGCGATCTTCGATCGATGTGGCGCGTTTAACTGAACGGACCCTGATGTTTGTGAATGTGACTAAAGAAGCTTTTGATTGTTGTTTTTAAAAACGGACAACCTGCTAAACTTATGTGATAAGACAACAATATTATTATATTGTGTATCATTGGTACAACCATCCCCACTCTCCAAGAACTGTACTCATCCAGAATGAGCAAAAGGGCTGGTAAAATCCCTCTGGACCCCTCACACACAGCACACTCCCTTTTTAATCTGTTACCGTCTGGTCGACGCTACTGAGCACTGAGCACCAGAACGACCAGACACAGGAACAGTTTCTTCCCTCAGGCAATCCATATTATGAACACTTGACATACTTCACACAACTCTATTTTACATTATTTATTCACCAAATTTGCACATATCAGACCTGTACATACGTAATTGTCTATATTGTATATTGTGTTTTTGCTGTTTTGTACATTGCCTATTTCTATATTATTGTATATTATTATTATTATTATGATTATTATCATCTGTGTTCTGTCCTGTTGCTGTTTTTCTGTTGCACTGTGGAGCTTCTGTCACTATAACAAATTCCTCCTATGTGGAAACATACTTGGCCAATAAAGCTCATTCTATTCTATATCATTTTAAGCTTAAACATAATGTTTATTCATCTCTTTCAATAAATATCTGCTTTAAATCCTCTATATTGTGTTGAAGTCTGTATATGAGAGTTGTACCACGACATTGGCTGATTCATAACCTTCATCTTTACCCAATCAAGAGGTTTTGTGAGTTTAAAGATGAAGAACTGTGCGTGATGACACGGACTCTCTCTTATTTCAACTGACACACAACCTAAAAGAGTGTGATGGAGTGACAGTGACACAGTCCAATCACAACACAACAATCACATGTCAGGTGCAGGTAACCAATCAAATGAACTTGATGATGCTTCAAAGTCAAATTGGGCCGGTTAATCAAGCATGAAAACATTTTTGCATTTGTTCCTGAAGTCAATTAGCACGGTTCATTTAGATGCTTAAACACTCATATATATATATATTTCTCTTTTATCTACTTTAACTGACAGAGTTTCAGGTTTATCAAATGATTTTTTCAGTTGTAAACTCATCAATTCATCAGATTTACAACTCAATTATTTCTCAAACCGTCACAGCACAACAGATGAGAAAGGGCGTGTTAATGATTAATATTCTTTAAAAAGAGAGGTTTTGGTTCAAATGAACAAATACACTCCGTCAAAAAGAGCAATTTTCTGTTACATACACTCGACGAAGATAAAAGTTAAAAGGGCCTAAAGCGATAATAGGGGAGAGTTTCTCAGAGACTGTTTTTAGTGGAAAGTCATAGTTTTATTATAGCTTCATATATTTTGAATGAGCTTTTATTGTTTAGTTTCACGGTTCATGTGAGTGTTTACATTTTAGAAATGTTGTTATGCTTTTTACTTATTTTATTGTTTTAGTTATTTTAATATTGCAATTTCTATTCAAAGGTGCTGTGTGTAATTTTTTTGAGGATCTATTGACAGAAATGCAATGTAATATACATAACTTTGTGTTGAGAGGTGTATGACATTAGAATGATTGTTATCTCCTTCTGCAATTAAAAGAAAATGTATTGACATTGATGCTTCACCACTAGGTGCCGCTACATTTCATACACAAGACCACTTTAAAACATATTTTTTATTGTACGGGATAATCCACTGCATTAAAGGATTTTAAGGCACAACGTGGAGGCCATCTGTAAGGCAAAATAAGAATAATTTCCCAGGCAAAACTCTTTGCATGTTTCCTCACTTTCAAATGGTCTAATTTTGTTTTTTTAAGCATACTGTAAGGGAATGTAAATGTCATGTATTTTGACTAATGTGCCCTATTACGCACACATGTCAAAGATGACACTGCGTGTTTTATATTTCTCACAGACATGACTCTTATAGAATAAAATCTGCATGTGAATATTTAGTTTACATGCTACTAGTGATTCAATCATCCTTTCAAAATGAGTTCTTAATCAACCTACAGTCCAAGCCGTACCTTCCAGTTTTCCCTACACATCAACCAAAACACCAGCACATGTGTCTCATTACACTGTCAAATTGGACCTAATGTGAGGTGGATGTGATGCGTTTCAGACGCCCTCATTGGCCCTTCAATGGATTCAAAGGATCAAAGATAACAATACTTATTAGGTTGTCAAGATTAGAGATAACCATTTAACCGCAGGATTTTGAGATAATGAAATGGTTTGAAAATTGCTGAAATCATGTTTGGTAAACTTTCTGAAGTAGTGTACATATACTGTATATAGATCATTCTGATGTTTGCATTGTTTTTACACAAATATGTTTGAGAGGGAATATCATTGTTATTCATTGATATGATAAATCATATAGACACACCTGGGAGACAATCAACAGGGGACTACACAGGAAAAAGGAAGGAACAAAATACAAACTTAAAGTCCAGCTAACAAGACAAGGAACATGTAATACGTAACAGTAGACATGCGGTGATTCCTGAATTCTTAAACGTTGAATAAAGAAGGACTGATGTACAGCAAACCGGTTATCGCAGAATAAACCCAGACAGTGTGATCAGTCTTGTATTTTGCGATAACAACTGGCTGCACGTTACCACGATTATTACACGGCTACAAGTGACTGAACATGAAATATTGATTTGATATATTTTAATAGCTCATTGTTAACAAATGCAGACCTTCAGCAAGGAAAACATAATTTCATCTTTTTTAAGACAAACAAGTGATTTTAAAATGTGTAAATATCATGTACATGAATGACTGTGCATTATTAGTTCTGAGCGGTCATTATCAGGGAATAATAGATCTTGGAACGTCATCAGAATCAAGTATTCCAGACGCTGTGTAATGAAAGATGGAAATAATCTATTGACAATAAACATTTACATTGATAAAGCTTATAAAATTTGCCGTGCAATGTTTCTTGATGTTTGTTTATTTCATCATTTGGTTATGATGCAATATCATTACACAGGATTAAAATATTTCATTGTCTTGTGAAGTATAAATACCTTGTGAAAACCATACAACAGCAGTATAGTGCAATGTGAAGTAAATACATAAAATAACATTATGAGATTAAAGTTAAAGTTAAAAAAGTTAAAGTTATAAACGCTTAATATTCTGAAAATAAAGTCACGATTTGACATATTTGGAGTGATGTAGTGAACAAGCAGAGCTTCACAACAGAAACCACATTCAGTACAAACCGTATTATTAAAACAAACAATGTACAAGCAAGCAGATGAGCCCAGTCTATACATGCAACGAGGACAGTTTCATATTAAGCATAGAAGACCATGTAAGAAAAAGAAGATCTAAATGAAGAAGTTTATTGAAGCACTACAGTCATGGAGCACGTGATGCACTTTGGGTTCAGCGGAGTCAGAATCAACCCAGAACAGTATTAACACTTTATACTCGTCCTTCAAACCAGCTCCCCCACAAAACATTACATCATCACCCTGAATCTATTTCAGACCGATCGAGTATGTGTGACAGAACACTGCTCTTTTAGCCTGAGTGTATTTGTCCATTTAACCCAAAAGCTCCCACAGAAATGTCTTTTCTCATCAGTTGTGCTGTGACAGTGTGAAAACTAATGAGTTGTAAATCCAGGCATCTTTCTCCTGACCTGTGCACTAAATACAAATAAATTCAAATAAAATGAGCAATGAGTTAAAAGTAAGTGCAGTCTACAGGGCCGTGTTTACAGATAAGATATAGCAGGTGAAAGCAGAAGATGAGTGGACATGTTTCAGATATAAGATTTAAATAAGAAAATAAATCTGGGAGCTGGGGAACATGCAAATGTGTCTTTCTTTGAGGCATTGTCAAGTTTATTTGATTGGTCACACGCACCTGACATGTGTTTGCTGTGTTGTGATTGGACTGTGTCACTGTCACTCTTTTGTGATTGGTTGTGTGTCAGTTGAAGTAAGAGAGAGTCACAGTTGTGTCTTCATCTTCAAACTCACAAAACCTCTTGACTGGGTAAAGATGAAGACTACACTCACTGTGCTCCTCATCATCCAGCTCTATGGACTCGCCTCATGTGCCATTAAACAACATTACTTTATAAATCAGATGAAGACATGGGATGAAGCACGACAATACTGCAGAACCAACTATCATAATCTGTCCACCTTCATCAATGAGATTGAAAAACAGCAGTTTTTACAAGATGCAGTCAATCAAACCTCTGATGCCTGGATTGGACTCAACAAGCCTTCTGGAACCTGGAAGTGGACAACAGGTGAAGTTACAACACAAATCAGCTGGGATACTGGTGAACCAGACAATGATTTCTGTGCTTATTTACACAAAGACAGTAAGAAATTGCATGATAGAGATTGCAGTAATACTCAGACCTTCTTCTGTATGAAAGTAACTGTGAATACTGTGATGGTTCAGCAGTCTGAGAGCTGGGAGGGAGCTCTAGAATACTGTAGACATCATCATGATGATCTGGCGTCTCTGAGCTCAAGCAGAAGCATGACTGATGCTCTCAGTAAGATCACAGGAGCTCAAACACAATACGTGTGGATCGGTCTGCGCTTTCTAGCAGGTGGATGGTTCTGGATCAGTGGAGATGATCTTATCCTCAATGTCTGGTCTTCAGCTGGACCGCCTCAATGTCCTGCCCAAAACCAACGCTGTGCAGCTCTGGACAAGAACACACAGACCTGGACACCCAGAGACTGTGAGGAGAAGCTCAACTTTCTGTGCTTTAAATAACCAGAAGATAATAAGTCAACTGGCATTTAAGTTACTGAATCGTGACATTTATCATTACCAGATGCTGATGCTGTTCTGTTCAGAACCTCTTAAAATTCTTCACTGTAAAAATATGTGATCAATAAGTTATGACATTTATAAATAACATATTATTTCAAATTGCTTTAACTCATATGTTAAGCATCATAAAGTCAATTTCAACTTGGTTTTAAGATTAAATTACTTGTTAAGACAGTTTCATTGTACTTCAATTTAAGGCGGCAAAAATGTTCACTGTAGTTGTTTTGTGGTAGAAAATATTGTATAATAATAATAATAATAACTTTGTTTTATATAGTGCCTTTAAAAGTAGCATCTCAAAGCACTTTACATAAATAAGTAAGGGATAAAAAGCAGCCGGTTGTTATGGCAGAAATAATCCCAGACAGTGTGATCAGGACGTGAAGCGGAGGGTCTTGTGTCTCACTGAAGGGGCTTATTTCACCATAACAGCCAGCTGCTTGTACATTATCCCGCTTATTACACGCCTACTTTCCACATGAGACAAAAACTGGACATAACATGTGAATTTGAAATATTTTATTAGATCATTTTTACCGAATGCAGACCTTCCGTGAGGAAAAGACGTTTAGTTTCGGTTTTAAAGTAAGAAACGACATTCAAATTGGTTTAATCATTAGTAAATATAATGTCATACATGTGATTAAAACACATATTTATAATTCATTTTTGTGTCATATTAAACTGGCCCTCTCAAAATGATTCGCAGCATCCGGGTTACAGGATGTTGTTAGTTTTGAGCGGTTGTTATTTGAAAATAACAACCCTTGGAATGTCGTGACTGGCCAATCAGAATCAAGCATTCAAATGAGCCGTGTAATAAGTAATAATAGAATATAGGTAACAGAGATTCATAATATAATAGAATAAAAAAAGATAGCAACAAACAAAAACAAACCATATAATAATACAAAACAAATGTAAATAAAGACAACATACATTTGTCACATAAAAGCAACCCTAAAAAAATCCATGTGTAGATGATATAATGTGTGTGTGATTGTGACATAATTTTGCTCCTCATGATGGTGTTTGTTTTGGTCTGTGGATATGACCTCTTCTACAGTCACCTGTACCATCTCTCTGAAGCTCATCGCATCACACAATGAATTTTCACACTTGTCTTTTTCTCAACACAAAGGTCTGGATACACTATTTTAGCATCACCGTGTTACATTATACATTTCAATATATTTCAAACATTACTTTCATAACATTATTTTCTCGTTTAAGAATAATTATATTTACCAAAAAACAACATTTAGCTATAAGTAAGTGTCATCAGTAACAGTAAATGAACATTTGATAACAAACATCTCGGAGTAAAAGCCTTGTTGGTGACTTTTGTCTACGTAATATTTAAAGTTTATTTTATAATGTTTATTTCATATGTATTGTAGATTGTAGATTCCGTGCATATTCTGTAATGTCTCTTGTGTAATTTCTATTACAGGGGCTGTATTGCAGTATGTACCTTTACATTTGTAATAAATTTATATGTGTTTATTATGAACATGCAACTCTTTAACATTGAATATATCTTTCTAGTTCACCTGATTTTATTCAACAGAGGGTAAAATGAATTGATCAAATCCTTAATCAAATGATGAGAATTTAACCAGAAAGTGATGACATGTCTGTATATTTAAATAAACACACGCAATTAAATGCCTATATCATATCTTGTCATTATTATGAGGGGTTGGGCAAAATAATATCTCTTCTTTGGTAAGATGTTGTATCGACAAAAAACATACTTTGGACAAACTGTTTAAATGACTTTAATTTGTTACAGTATTTTTTTCAACTATTTATGAGGGTTAGACCTTTACTTTCATTTAATATAAATAAGAAATTGACATGAAGTAAAAAACCATTCTTTTATTTTGAAATAACCTAATATCGACATCTTATTCTTCACAATTGTTTCCCTTTTAAATTTAATGAAGACTTTTTTTACACTTTTCATCATCTGTCGATTTGCTTGTTTTTTTCCTCTCAAACTGTCAGTCTCTGTCACCTTCGTTTCTGAATCAAACACCTCTACTTTTTGATTCATCCAATCATTTCACAGGGAAAAAAACAAGGCACACCCTGTATTTTACCACTGAATATTTCTTTAATTCAGACATATATCAAAATGTGGAAGTAGAGGTTATATTTTTTAGGCTCAATGTGGAGGACTGGTTAGGAAGTAAAGTCAGACATAGCCACCACAAAACCAATTCAGTGCAACAGGACACAGTTGAAATGTCATTTGAATTAAACAACATTTGCATTTACACAGTTCAATTGAAAACCAAATCCTGACCTGTTCCCTTAAAACAAAGTGAGGAATATATGCCAAATGTTTCCATGGAGAAACGCTGTTATTTATTTGACCTTACAGACAATCACACGGATGTTTTCCCGGTGAGTAAAAAAATGAAATCAAAAGTAATTTGAAGTCCAAGCTTTGTGAGATTGAGGTATCATGTTTGTTTCTCTCTGTCTGACTCACTCTGATGCTGTTTAATGTAAGTAAGATAGATTTCACACACAGATGACATCATAGAAGACAATGCAGGATTAATGTCAAGCGCAGCGGTCATCACACTGATACAGAACAAATATAAATGAGAGATTTGACTCCAGACGGAGGTCGCATGAAGAGGCGTTTAAATGCATTCACACTGAACTTTAATATAAAGAGACAATATATCACCCACACTTGAATGTTTCTGATTGATTCGTTTGTTTAAAGTGTAAAACCATTGAAACTTCTGTCCTGTGATACGTTGTATAAGGATGCAGCCAAGGGATGTATTTCTTTTTTCCTGTCTTATACTGTGTTAGTAAAAGAGGCGTTTACATAAACACTGATGGTGACTGGGCTGCCTACATATTTCTGCTTAAATCTGAAGGGGCAAAAGATCTTCCAGTCTGTGTTCAGCCATAGCAAACATGCTTTACCAGCGGTCATCTTTTGATGATTAGTAAGCAATATAAATAAGGAAAATACATGATATAGTTATAGATTCAGTGTTATATTAAACATGTCGCAGTGCTGTAACACAAAACTTGTGAGCAGCATTTATATGTGACTGTGGCGGCTCCACACTGTTAAAAAACTGTAATTTTACAGAATCTTTCTGTTATTTTTACAGATTTTTCACATAAAATGACCAAATAACCACCCGGAATTTTACTGTTTTTTTTTTAAATACGGTCAAAAATACGGGGAAAACCTGTTATTTTACCATTTATTTCTGGGGCCCCAGCTGCAAGAAAATTTCAGTTCCCTTTCTGTCGGTCTCTCGACATTGTGTCGAGCCGACAGATGGGGTTCGCTCTTGAGAACCTATCAACTTCTGTCTAGTTTAGAAAAGGCCAATGAAATTGGCGAAAGAAATTTGCATTCCGGACTCCGCCCCCGGATATCCGGGTATAAAAGGGACACGGCGTACTGCATTCATTCACCTTTTGTTCTTCGGAGCCTTCACACTGATCGACTTCGAGACTTCAACTCTATGCCAAATTACTGCTGGAATCTTACGACGTGGTGCAGCGGACTGTCCCTTCCTGCAGCGACTTCCCCTGGGCGTCTCGGGGAGGTGTGTGGGTACTAACGACGGCTGGCTCATATGGGCACACTCGCGAGATCTGTTGTGTACACACAGGGACCTAGTGTTCCGGCACCTAGATCGACACAGATGCCCACGGAAGTATGCCTTCCCCCCAGTGAGCCTCATTGCACAGGTCTTGTACAAGGTCAGGGAAGAGGAGCATCAAGTGGTACTAGTTGCGCCCTGTTGGCCCAACCGGACTTGGTTCTCGGAGCTAATGCTCTTGACGACAACTCCCGAAGGACCTTCTTTTGCAGGGGAAGGGCACGTTACGGCATCCCAGGCCAGACCTCTGGAACCTCCATGTCTGGCCCCTGGATGGGACAAGGAGATCCTGAGTGGACTACCCCCGGCAGTGGTGGAGACCGTCACCTAGGGCCCCTGCCAATAGGCGGCTGTACACCTTTAAGTGGCGCCTCTTCTCATCCTGGTGTTCTTGCTTTCCTGCGAAAGCACCTTCCCCCCTCCTAGGTGGGTCAGCGTGCTAGTTCCGCCTCCCTTCTTCCCCCCACTGGGTGAAGAATAGGCACTCCATCCATCACTAAGCACCTTCCTGGGGGCCAGGCTGGGCAGAGCAGCCCTGCCCCCTTAGGCCAGGTACCAGTTGAGTTATCTACCACATAGCTCTAACCGGACCTAGTGCTCCAGACGTGGTAACCCCCCCCCATGGGCGGTTCCATCTGATGTATCCTCATGAATGGTTCCCACCTCGGCAACCCATGACCTCCCTAGGTGGACTTCCACCTTGCGGTTAACTCCTTCAGTCCGCACATTTTCCCATGAGTTCTCCCCTGATGGTGAGACCATGTGGTGTCTCCACTAATTCCTCCCTACGGTAGGTAGTGGTCTCTGTAGCGTTTTTCCCCCAGGGGGAATAATGCTTACCCAGTGCCCTTACGGTGCCGAGAGGCTTCTCGCTGTTAGAGAATCAGGCCTCCGCCCATGATGGCCGGTGGCAGTGGCTTCCCACCTTTTCTTCAAAAGCTCTAGGACCGCTAGCGCTTATGCTCACGTCTGACATGCCCAGGCCAGTCAGTGTTGCTCCGCTAGAGATTGTAATGCGGCACAGCACCGTGGCGTTTTCCATAGAACCCCATCTGTCGGTTCGACACAACGTCTCGTTCCCTCCATCAGGGAACTGAGGTTACATCCGTAACCAACCCGAGCACACAGCAGGAACAGACCTACTACCGTGCCCATGCGCGCTCAAAGGGCGATGGCTGTGTCTGTCCAGCACGGGGGGCACACTGCAGTACCGGCTAGAAAATGCATGTAGAATCATGGGTCTCGCTATTTGGGACACACATGTACACATTCATTTAATGAAGTTTATCCAACAAACAAATGGTTTCAAATGGTAGAACTTTACAAATTGAAATAAAATGTTTGAAAACAGCAGACTATTCCAGTTGGTTTCATTTACCTTCATTTTGAATGTTAGATGGCCCAGCTTGTTCTGTTTCGAGAGTGTCAGTGTCACCGCCCTTAATAATCCCGGACAGGGCTGTGTCGCCGATGATGATGGCTATGCGGTTGTCCAAGCAGGAAAGTTCCGTTGTTGTCTGTCCTCCCCCAGCTATGCACACTTCTCATCTGTGTGCTGTGACTCATGTTTTTGCCATTACTTTAATATCAAACCATTTTTTTATTTCTGGGACAGTTCTCTCCTCAGACCCAACGGAATTAACCTCATTGGTGACCCTCTCCCATATTTTTTGCTTTTTTTGTAATTCCTCCTGCAAAACAAACAACATTTTTTGGTTGTATTCAACTTCATGTACTAGTAGCCTACCTCCATTTCTGTGTCTGTAAAGTTTCTCTTCTTTGCCATTATTGCGGTAAGGAGAATAAACAACCACATGACTTATATAAGGGAGGTGTCCATATATGGGTAATTGGGGGCGTTTCTGAATGCAAATGACCATGAATGTGAACGAGCACGGCGCTTAAGAACATGTGGGATTTATCAAGAATGATTACTTACTGGTGTGCGTAAGAACCGCATGTGCACGTTTGATAAATTTCAGTTCCCTTTCTGTCGGTCTCTCGACATTGTGTCGAGCCGGCAGATGGGGTTCACTCTTGAGAACCTATCAACTTCTGTCTAGTTTAGAAAAGGCGAATGAAATTAGCGAATGAAATTTGCATGCCGGACTCCGCCCCGGATATCTGGGTATAAAAGGGAGATGCGTGCCTTATTCATTCACCTTTTGTTCTTCAGAGCCTTCGCTCATGATCAACAGACTTCGCTACAAATAGCAACTACAAGACTGCCGGCTCTACGACGTGGTGCAGCGGACTGTCCCTTCCTGCAGCGACTTCCCCTGGGCATCTCGGCGGTTCCAGAAGTGTTCGTGTTTTTTCTCTAAAAGAGCAAATTTCTCCAGCGTGGCATGTCCCGCTGTTCTCGTGGGTGCAACACACTCATCGAGGAGGGGGACGGACACGATGTCTGCTTCCAGTACGCTGGGGCAGATGTTGTGGATACGTCCTGCCCGCACTGCGGGCGGTTGACGATTCAGATGTTGCGTCATTGGGTGGCTGTGTTCCCACGGGACTCAGCCACCACCTCATCTGCTTCCCGTTCCGTGACGGCAGGACTATGGCCCTACCGCCCGCTACGGCAAGCAGCGAGGGTGATATGAGGATTACTGTGAGCGCTAATCCGTCAGCCACTGGCTCGCGGACCGTTCGCACCTCGTCTTGCTCGTCTGACCGTTCCCCATGAGACGGTCCCACCGTCTTGTTCCTCAATCATGTATCGGACACGGTACGTGATGATGAGATGTCTGTTGTAGCATCGGAGAGTGACTTACTGGCATCAGACTCCGACGATTACTTGAAGCTCCCTCCCTCGGGGGGTCGAGCTCAGGAAGAAGCGGACGTCGAAATGTCAGCCATGCTTTCCCGGGCCGCCGGCATTGGGTTGCGGTGCACCGCACTGCCTCTCCCAACACTCGCGGCTGGATACACGGTACATCGGGCTTGAGAGCAGCTCCAAGCCACACTCGCCCCCAGTGCCGTGTTCCCCCGGAAGTGCATGAGGAACCTAGTACGACCTAGAATGCCCCCTTCTGCGCGTACACGTCAACTAGTTCCATCACCCTTTCTTCCCTCGATGATGGGGCAGCTAGAGGATACGTCGATGTCCCCCAGGGGCTCGACCTAGACTCCCGTCCAAAGCACGTAGGCTTTTCGGCATCTGAGGTGTCGAGAGCTTACTCTGCTGCGGGCCAAGCTGTCCCCTCTCTCCACGCTATGGCCTTCCTGCAGGCCAATGCGCGGAGAGAGCTCCACGAGGGTAAGACCGACCCAGCGCTTATGCAGGAACTCCGCGGCTTCACCGACCTCGCTCTCGGGCGACCAAGGTGATCGCGCGGGCCCTGGGTCGGGCGATGTCCACACTTGTGGTCCAGGAGAGACACCTCTGGCTGAACCTTGCACAGGTGAGTAACTCTGAGAAAGTCCGCTTTCTCGATGCACCCATCTCGCAAGGGGGG
>NC_079895.1:27554614-27656808 GCF_024868665.1 Triplophysa rosa | reverse complement strand
GGACATTCGCCAGGTGTATACTCGGCAGCGGGGTCCTAAATCCGCGTCGTCGGAGTCTGACGAGCGCACCCGCTCGCTTTCCCCGCTTGCGTCTTTTAGAGCGTTTGTACAGAGCTGCCGCTCCTCCGAGTAAAATGTCCAGTAAGACGTCTGAATTTTCAAAATTAGGGAAAAGATTGATAGAAGGGCATTGCTTAATGTTAAGCAATTCGTCCCTGGTAAAAGTGATTAAAGAAGAGTAGCTTAAAACAGGAAAAACAAACAAAAAACACATAAGTACTAGAGCACTCCAAACCGAGGCAGCCATCCGCGGCGCCATCTTGTTTTAAAGACCCGCCATCTTGTTTTAAAGACAATCAGATCAGATGTCAGATGTCAAGATGGATTCATGGCAATCGACCTGAAGGACGCTTACTCTCATGTCTCAATTCTCCCTCGTCATCGCCCGTTCCTACGGTTCGCTTTCGAAGGTCAGGCATATTAATACAGAGTCCTCCCCTTCGGTCTGTCCCTGTCCCCACGAGTCTTCACAAAAATTGTGGAAGCCACCCTCACTCCCCTCAGGGAGGGAGATGTGTGGGTACTAACTATCTCGACGACTGGCTCATATGGGCACACTCGCGAGATCTGTTGTGTACACACAGGGACCCAGTGTTCAGGCACCTAGATCGACACGGATGCCCACGGAAGTATGCCTTCCCCCCAGTGAGCCTCATTGCACAGGTCTTGTGGTATGGAGCTCAACTCTGTCTCCATTACAGCGCGACTGCGCTCAGTCAGTGTTGAACTGCCTGGAATATTTCAAGCAGTCAGCGGGAAGAGGCTCCTGGGCACATGGCATCCTCGACGGTGGTGATACCCCTCGGGTTGATGCACATGAGACCGCTCCAACACTGGCTACAGAATCGAGTTCCCTGGAGAGCGTGGCACACCAGCAGCAGGTGGATGGTGATTACGCCTCTCTGCCGACGCACCCTAACCCCTTGGTCTTCAATTACCTTTCTACGGACGGGGGTCCCTCTCGGGCAGGTCGAGACGCGTCAGTGTCGACAGACGCCTCCCTGCAGGGTTGGGATGCCGTGTGCAACGGGCACGCAGTGTCGGGGCGATGGCGGGCCCCTGCCTGCGCAGGCATATCAACTGCCTAGAGTTGTTGGACGTGCTACCCGCACTGAAGGGGTTACAACCTCTCGTGGAGAACAAGCACGTGCTGGTCCGGTCGGACAGCACAGCTGCCGTAGCTTATTAAACCGCCAGGGTGGCGTTCGCTTACGGCAGCTAACACGACTCGCCCGACGCCTCCTCCCGTGGAGTCCGCAGGTGAGCAGATCACTGCGAGCCACACATATCCCAGGCGACCTGAACCAGACAGCCGATGCTCTCTCTCGTCAGTTGACACCTCGCGGAGAGTGGCGACTCCACCCCCGCGCAGCCAGCTCATTGGGTACAGTCCGGGCGGGCTCAGGTAGACCCCTTTCGCCTCCCTGGACACCACCCATTGCCCGCTAAGGTACTCCCCGCTCGAGGCCCCACTTGGCACGGATGCTCTAGCGCACAGCTGGCCGTGGGACAAGCGGAAGTACGTCTTCCCCACAGTGAGCCTCATTGCACAGACCCTGTGCAACGTCAGGGAAGAGGAGCATCAAGTGTACTAGTTGCGCCATACTGGCCCAACCGGACTTGGTTCTCGGAGCTAATGCTCTTGACGACAGCTCCCCCCTGGCCGATTCCCCTGACGAAGGACCTGCTTTCCCAGGGGAAGGGCACGTTATGGCATCACGGGCCAGACCTCTGGAACCTCCATGTCTGGCCCCTGGACGGAACGAGGAGATCCTGAGTGGCCTACCCCCTGCAGAGGTTAAGACCACTACTCAGGCTAGGGCCCTGGCCACTAGGCGACTATACTCCTATAAGTGGTGCCTCTTCTCATCCTGGTGCTCTTCTAGAAGAGAAGACCAGCGGAGTTGCTTGATCGGGTACGTGCTGTCCTTCCAGAGACTCGAGAGTATTCTCTGCCCTTCCACACTGAACGTGTATGGAGCCGCTATTGCCGCTCATCACGACTCAGTTGCTGGTAATCTCTAGGACAGCACAACCTGATCATTTGGTTCCTAAGGGGTGCAGGAAGGCTACCGCCTCACCCGTGCTCCGTACCCTCTTGCGACCTTGATGCGGTCCTGGAACCCCTCAGAGATGCCGCTCTTTCTCACCTCATGATGAAGACGGCTCTCCGGATGGCGCTCAAGAGGGTAGCGGACCTAAAAGCATTCTCCGTGTCCACAGATTGCCTAGAACTCGGGCCCGGTGATTCTCACGCTATCCTGAGACCCCGGCCCGGCTACGTGCCCAAAGTTCCCACCACTCCCCCTACACCAGGTGGTGAACTTACAGGCGCTCCCCACCGGGGAGGAAGACCCAACCCCATCCGTGTTGTGTCCAGTACGCGCATTGCGCCTCTGCTTGGACCGCACGCAGAGCCACAGAAGCTCTGAGCAGCTCTTTGTCTGTTTTGGAGATCAGCAGGGAGGGCTGTCTCAAACAGAGATTGGCGCACTGGATCATGGACGCCGTCACTGTGGCGTACCTGTCCTAAGATCGCCTACGCCCACTGGGTGAGAGCTCTCTCCACATGGAGTACTGCCTCCTCGTGGGCACTGGCTCGAGGCGCCTCTCTGGCAGACATCTGCAGAGCTGTGGGTTGGGTTACACCCATCACCTTCGCGAGGTCCTACAGCCTCCGCGTAAAACCGGTATCGCTCGAGTCTTGCAGGCATCAGGCAAGACTGGCGGCCGGTAGGGTGTACGCCTATGACAGTACCTTCAACCCCTTTTTTCCTAAGGGGGTCAGCGTATTAACTAGCCTCCCTTCTTCCCCCACTGGGTGAAGAACAGGCACTCCATCCATCACTAGCAAGCACCTCCTGCGGCAGAGCAGCCCTGCCCCTTAGGCCGGGTATCTCCGGAGTTATTCGCAACATAGCTCTAACCGGACCTAGTGCTACCAGACGTTGCGACCCCCCAGTAGGGCGGTTCCGTCTGATGTATCCTCATGCTGGTTCCCACCTTGGTAACCCATGACCTCCCTAGGTGGACCTCCACCTCGCGGTTAACTCCTTCAGTCCGCACTTTCGTCCCATGAGCTCTCCCCTATCGGTGAGACCATGTTGGTATCTCCTCCCTCCGGTAGGAAGTGGTCTCTGTAGCGCATCCCCCACTTGAGGAAGTAGCGCTTACCCAGTGGCCTTACGGTACCGGGTGGCTTCTCGCTGTTAGAGAAACAAGGCTGACACCTGTGAGGCCGAAGGCAGGGGCCTTCCCACCTTTCAAGAAAGCTCTGGGACCCCCTACCTACCCACTGGTAGGTTACAATTTCGCGGTAGCGCTCATGGCTGACACGCCCAGGCCAGTCACTGTCGCTTCGCTAGAGATTGTGACGGGGCACAGTGTTATGGAGTTTTCCATAGGAACCCCATCTGTCGGTTCGACACAATGTCGAGAGACCGACAGAAAGGTAACGTCTCGGTTACGGATGTAACCTCAGTTCCCTGATGGAGGGAACGAGACGTTGTGTCCTTCTTGCCACAACACGAGCTGTCCACTGCAGCAGTCGTGAGAGATCTCAGGCTCCTCAGAACTAAGGTGAATGAATGAGGCATGCCGTCTCCCTTTTATACCTGGATATCCGGGGGCGGAGTCCGGCATGCAAATTTCATTAGCCAATTTTCATTGGCCTTTTCTAAGAAGTCGGAAGCGATTGGTTCTCAGGGACGAACCACATCTGTCGGTTCGACACAACGTCTCGTTCCCTCCATCAGGGAACCGAGGTTACATCCGTAACCGAGACGATTTTTTAGTACTTAGGCACATTCTAAATTTCATTTGTAGGACAAAATATAGAACCTTTTCTAAACACTGTTGATAAATGAGGCCCCTGGGGTCTCATTTAAAAACGTTGCGTATACGCACAAAATGGGGCTGGAAACGTGCGTACGCCACTTTCCAAACAAAGGTTGTGATCTATTAAAAACAAAGTTGACAGGAGAATGTGCACCTTGCACTTGTAAGAAAACTCTGACCCATGCATACAAGTAAGTGTGATGAAAAACGATTATAAGCAGTAATGCCTCACACACATTTAATTTGACCTCATATCTGTTAAAGGTGCAGTTTGTAACAATTTTGCAGTAAAATATCCAAAAACCACTAAGCTATTGTTATATATTTTGTACAGCTGAGTACTAACAATATCTCAAATGTTATCAACTGCTTGTAAATCATGAGAAAATCTTCATTCTAAACAGTGACACGGGGCTGTGCAGACGCCTGTCAGTGGCGTCCTATCCGCGTTCCCTTTGTTACTGCCTTTACTGACGTAGAAACCGCATGACAACAGTGTCGTGGACAAATGCGGAAGTAGTGTCTAGCGTCTAGCAAGCCACTAACTTGTTTTGAGCAGTCACTTATTCATGGACCACAATTATTCGCAACAATTATAAAACTTTACCTCATCTGCTAACAGGATTTCTCGTTCCCGTCTGATTGATGGCCATCAGCAGTGGATGTGAAGACAACAGATCATTCCACACTCCTTCAGAGCGTCATCAAGCTACGCCATTGTTGTTGTTTTGATCGTGCGCCCTCTAGCGGCAGTTTTTACAAACTGCACCTTTAAAGATCCAAAGATTAAATCTGTAGAGTTATGAGTGATAATTGTTTCATGCACCTTCTTGTAAAATCCAACTCAAATATTAAATAAAAATTCAATCTAAATATTTAATCAGCGCTGTCTCACCATCACACTATGAGCACATGAGGAGGAGATGATCCGACAGAATAGAGAAAGCATCAAATATGATCACTGCAGAACACAGTGTAAATAAATACTAAACATATTTTCCTTAAATACTGTGCATGATCATCGAATGTCAAATTCTGGAAATACAGCCATTAAGCTCTCGCACAATCGTTTCTCTTTATGTCGTCGTTATCAGTCCTAACTATATTCATAACAAAACCAACATTTGTCTTTTACAATTATGTCTTCAAATTTTATCTCAGGTGAAGGATGCCACTAATTAATGAGGTGATTTTAATGATCAGTCTAAATGCTGTAAACATATACATGCTGCAGAGACCATCTTTGGCTTTAATCTAATTATAATAATTATTAATTTGTAAATCTCAGTGAATCTCATGTGTGGTGATTTTGTGATTTCGTTACGGAGATAAAGGATGGGATCAGGGGTTTTCGGCAGTTTTACATCATTTTTTGTTATTTTCCTAAGGCATCTGATAGCGGTTGGACCCGGAAACGGTATACGGCCATTATGGTGTGTGACGTCAGGCTTAACAAGTGGATTGGATGCCAGTCTGAATAAGCAATTAAAACAATATCATTGCTGTTCAGTTTGTCAATTAATGTGAATAAACAAACAATGTGAATACAAAAACTACAAACACATTTGATTAGAATGACCAGATGACAATTCATATTATTTTTCCTTTCTCTATTCTACCAAGACTGCTTCTGTAAAGTAATACCTCCCGTTGGTGTCTATGTGTGGATTCAAAGTCTGACCACTTGTCACCCAAGATTTATCTTCCACCATAGGAAGTTCCTCTTCAAGAACCGAATTTCAAATGCCTCATGGTCTTGTTTTTTCACAAGTCCGACAAACTGTCTAAATATTTTCTTTGCCCTGAACTTGACCATTACACAATCTCCAGTGTTGATGTTCTTTGCAGAAGTTAACTGAGACTCAGAGGACTGGTGTGCAGGAGCTTCAGCAGATTTGGCTTCTGAGAGAAATGTGTGTGCACCTGACTGATCTGCATCAGAATAGATTTTGTGGCATATTTTTCTTCCCCAGGAGACTGGCTGAATGCAATGGATGACCCTGAGTGCCCAGAACAGCTGAGGGAATGGCCCACATATCATCCAGCTTGTGATGCTCTACAAAATCTGCATTACATCCTACAACACCTAGACAGACCAGGGACTTACGTCAGGATCCTGTTTGTAGACTTCAGCTCGGCCTTCAACACCATAATCCCAGACCTCCTCCTGCCCAAGCTTACCCAGCTCTCTGTGCCAACCTCTACCTGTCAGTGGATTATTAACTTCCTGTCGAACAGGCAGCAGCTAGTGAGGTTGGGAAAATTTAAATCCAGCACATGTACCATCAGCACCGGAGCTCCTCAAGGATGTGTTCTTTCTCCACTGCTATATTCACTCTACACAAACGAATGCACCTCTACAGACCCTTCTGTCAAACTCCTGAAGTTTGCAGATGACACCACAGTCATTGGCCTTATTCAAGACGGTGATGAATCTGCCTACAGAAAGGAGGTTGCTCAGCTGGCTGCCTGGTGTAGTCAAAACAACCTAGAGCTGAATGCATTCAAGACAGTGGAGATGATAGTGGATTTCAGAAGGAACCCTCCATCACTTCCTCCCCTCACCATCCTGGACAGCACTGTGGATACTGTGGAGTCATTCAGGTTCCTGGGCTCCACCATCTCTCAGGACCTGAAGTGGGAGTCCCACATAGACTCCATTGTAAAGAAGGCCCAGCAGAGGTTATACTTCCTCCGTCAATTGAGGAAGTTCAACCTACCACAGGAGCTACTGACCCAGTTCTACTCAGTGGTCATCGAATCTGTTCTGTGCACTTCAATTACTGTTTGGTATGGCTCGGCCACCAAATCAGACCTACGAAGACTACAACGGACAGTTCGTAGTGCTGAGAAAATTATTGGTGCTCCTCTGCCCACACTTCAGGACCTGTACGATTCCAGAGTGAAAAACAGGGCAAGAAAAATCATCATTGACTCCACACACCCAGCACACAAACTCTTTGATCTGCTGCCCTCTGGCCGGCGCTTTAGAGCACCAAACACCAGGACTTCCAGACACAGAAGCAGCTTCTTCCCCCAGGCAATCTCCCTCCTAAACAGATAACTGCTCCTTAAGAGCAATATTCCACTTCCACTACTCCTATAGTGTGCACTACTGTGCCTTATTATATCTACATCTTATGTATACATGTATATAACACTACCTCTACTTACTAAATTATCCATTTGCACAAGTGTACATACAATCTGTTAATATGTTTATTCTACTATATACTACCCTGTACAATGTCTCTTATATGTTATTATCCCCCATTTTCTGTAAAATAGTCTTTATTTTATATATGCACAATTTAGAATCTTTTAGACTGTAAATCGTATTATATTGTATTGTCATTGTGTTGAATGTCTGTACTAGAAGCTTCCAACACCAAAGAAAATTCCTTGTGTGTGCAAGCACACTTGGCAATAAAGCTCTTCTGATTCTGATTCTGATTCTGAAAATCTGTAATTTCAGTGGATGTAATCAGTATGATTTAAATGTTTGGACAACTCCTCCTTGCAGAATCTACAAATGAGGCAGCATCATTTACAAGAATTGCCTGTCTGCTGAGGACATCTGTATTAACAGCAAGCTTAACTGTTGCTCCTACACCATCCACAGCACCTTTGCCATGGCTTGTGGCGAAAAAGTGCCATTGCAGTGTTATATTTGGGAACAGTTCCTTGAATGTGGTTGACATGAAACACCAGATGAACTTGTTTTTAAATTGAGAGGCAGCTCCATCGCTGAATATGTGCATCTCTCTCATCCGGGGATGTTTTTTTTCAATGTCTTGTACAATCTTGGTGAGGAACGTTGCTACGGACCTCTTGTTATGTTCCAAGCTGTCACTGACAATGGCGTATGACTCTGGCTCTCCATCAGACCATAAAACACATGGAAAGACTGAGAACAGTTTCTGATGCCAGTGTGCTGACTGGATCTCATCCTGGTAGGCAGCAGTGTACACTGGTTCCAAATTATTATGCAAATGATATCTTTCTCTGGTTTTCCTAATTTGTCGATGCAAATGACAGTCAGTATAATTTTCAAGTAATCAACAGTTAGGGTACATTTGGAATTTTATTGAACAAACCTCCCACTGACAACAGTATTTATTTAAAAAATGAAAAACTCAAAATGCACTGTTCCAAATTATTATGCACAACAGAGTTTGAAAACATTTCATAGGTTGTAAAAAACTGAAAATGGTCATTTGTTGAATTTGCAGCATTAGGAGGTCATATTTACTGAAATCAAAAGCTATTTCAATCAAAAACATCCTAACAGGGCAAGTTACATGTTAACATAGGACCCCTTCTTTGATATCACCTTCACAATTCTTGCATCCATTGAACTTGTGAGTTTTTGGATAGTTTCTGATTGAATTTCTTTGCAGGATGTCAGAATAGCCTCCCAGAGCTGCTGTTTTGATGCTAACTGCCTCCCACCATCATAGATCTTTCGCTTGAGGATGCTCCAAAGGTTCTCAATAGGGTTGAGGTCAGGGGAGGATGGTGGCCACACCATGAGTTTCTCTCCTTTTATGCCCATAGCAGCCAATGACACAGAGGTATTCTTTGCAGCATGAGATGGTGCATTGTCATGCATGAAGATGATTTTGCTACGGAAGGCATGGTTCTTCTTTTTGTACCATGGAAGAAAGTGCTCAGTCAGAAACTCTACATACCTTGCAGAGTTCATTTTCACACCTTCAGGGACCCTAAAGGGGCCCACCAGCTGTCTCCCCATGATTCCAGCCCAAAACATGACTCCGCCACCTCCTTGCTGACGTCGCAGCCTTGTTGGGACATGGTGGCCATCCACCAACCATCCACTACTCCATCCATCTGGACCATCCAGGGTTGCACGGCACTCATCAGTAAACAAGACTGTTTGAAAATTAGTCTTCATGTATGTGTGGGCCCACTGCAACCGTTTCTGCTTGTGAGCATTGGTTAGGGGTGGCCGAATAGTAGGTTTATGCACAACTGCAAGCATCTGGAGGATCCTACACCTTGAGGTTTTCGGGACTCCCGAGGCACCAGCAGCTTCAAATACCTGTTTGCTGCTTTGCAATGGCATTTTTGCAGCTGCTCTCTTAATCCGATGAATTTGTCTGGAAGAAACCTTCCTCATTCTGCCTTTATCTGCACGAACCCTTCTGTGCTCTGAATCAGCCACAAATCTCTTCACAGTACGATGATCTCGCTTAAGTTTTCGTGAAATATCTAATGTTTTCATACCTTGTCCAAGACATTGCACTATTTGACGCTTTTCGGCAGCAGACAGATCCTTTTTCTTTCCCATATTGCTTGAAACCTGTGGCCTGCTTAATAATGTGGAACGTCCTTCTTAAGTAGTTTTCCTTTAATTGGGCTCACCTGGCAAACTACTTATCACAGGTGTCTGAGATTGATTTCAGTGATCCAAAGAGCACTGAGACACAATACCATCCATAAGTTTAATTGAACAATATAAAATTAAATGTTTACGACACTTAAATCCAATTTGCATAATAATTTGGAACGCAGTGTACAGTTTTCAGCTAAATCTATCTGCAGCACCACACTCTCCATGTTGGTTTTTGCTTGCATTTTTTGGTCTGGAAAAATGCACTTTGTTGTCTCTTCACAAAACAGTGGTGCAGAAATTTCCCAGCAGTTGTTTTGAGAATATCTACCCAGTGAGCCACTCCTCTGGACCTTATTCGGCAGCGCTGCTGTTGTTTCCCATGTGTACCATTTGACTTTAATTTGCTTATCTTCCTCTGGAATGTGACCAAGGATGTGCATTTCCAAAAGCATACAATTTCTACATTCATCACAATCACTTAACATGCAGCGGGGACTATCAGGACTGCAGACGACTGCTTTAATAAAATCATGTGTGCACTGAAATGCTTGCTGTGGGATGACGTGTTGCACACAGTCCAGGGCTAACTTAATATTTTCATGGTAACGGCAACGGCACACATTTCTTGGAGTGTCCGAACACCGCAATACATGAAATATAGATTTGCCAATTACAGACTCCGGATGTTCACGTTTAAAACAGCGAAGGGCCTCTAGTATAGACATTGTTAAATGCCATTTCTGCATCTTCTTTTTTACTCCTCCCTCCCTGACTATGACCACGTCCCTCATCCCTGGTGCTTGCCTTGAAATGTCATCTCTCTCAAAGAATGCCCTGACGTCATTACTTGTAGCACTCATATGAGTTGTTTGTTTTTTCTCTGTAGGAAGGCACAGTGACATGGCAATTTTTTTTACAACTGCAAGTTTCTTTCTAGGGCTGCTTGGTAAAGCTCGGAGTGCTCGTTTGACTGCTTTGCCTAGAGACTGTCTTGATGGTTTAAATGGTGATGTCTGTGGTGACTCCTGGAATGAAACGTCAACCTGGGACTTCTTCAGTTCACGCTTTCTCTTCTGCCTTTGTCTAGCAAGCTCCCTATTTCTCTCTGCCTCTCGCTTTGACTGTGTTTCTTTCTTTTTTGTCTTTGTGCCAGTCTCCTCTTTCTTTCATTCTCCTTAAAATTGTGTCATTCCTCTTCCTCTCTCTGATTGCCTTTTGTCTTTCAGCATTAGTTTTTGCCATTGTACTGTAAAACGAGATTATATGTATTACTATTGACTGTATAAGTTGATCTTTTTAGTATGTTGATTAATATTTGTTAGCATTTGCAAATAATAAAAAAATATTTAAAACGGACTAGAATGATGATTAACTTCATGACCACAGTGTGTTCTATGTTGTTAAAGGTATTAAAAGTAATACTTAAATAATAATTGATCCAATTTTCTCGACCACAGTTTACAAGTGTGATTAAAATGACTTACAAATTAGTGTGAATAAAAAGTAGATTCTATCCAAAAGCTAGAGATCTTGTATCACCTCAGAAATTGCTGCTCTTAAGGACAGGGGAACGAAAGCGAGGGGAAATGCATCAAGCACGAGAGGCTTGCTTTTAAGGTAGGAGTGAACAATCAGATGAACGCTATTCGAATGCTGCAAGCACAATATCAGTGTGGCGATCTGTGTAATATACGTCGATATACAGTGTATATCCCTATGATATCGACGTTCTCATAATTCGTTATTAATTAGTAATTTATAAAATGTTAAAGGACAAAATCATTTGTACAAACATTATGATATTTAAAACAGATCACAACATGTCATCTGCGTCTGTGATACATGATTCAATATTAAGTGCTTAAAACTGTCACGCCCGTAACGACTTATTACGGTTGTTCAGAGCAAATAAGCGAGATGAATTGTTGTTTAAAATCATCAACATACATATTTGGCTTTGTATATTAAGTTTAAAGTTGTTTGTATTTGCAATTATTATATGACATAAACTTAAACTTTAAAACGTTACGGACGTGACACAGCAGTGAGGTTTTGTGACATCCTAATTATAGATTTTTTTAGATTTAGATTTAGATTCAATTTATTGTCATTGCACATGTACGAAGGTACAAGGCAACGAAATGTGACCTCTGCATTTAACCCATCCAGAGAGTAGTGACCACACGTACCCCCGGAGCAGTGGGCAGCTATCACTGCAGCGCCCGGGGAGCAAGTAGGGGTAAGGTGCCTTGCTCAAGGGCACCTCAGTTGTTACCCGCCGGCCCTGGGAATCGAACCGGCAACCTTCTGGTCATGAGTCCCACTCTCTAACCATTAGGCCACAACTGCCCTTATAGCCATTATAAATTCACAAGGCAGTAATAGTAAGACAGAGTGAGTGTATTAATTTTTCAGACATGCCTTCATCTTTCGGCAAAATGCCTTTTTTAAACATAAAGTAGGCTACAATAAAGGGAGCCTTTGATCCCTCTTCAGAAAGCATGAAAAATGGTTGGTGGAAAATGTAATTTTGGCATTGTTGTATATACCTGATGTGGGTGGGAAATCAAGGCAATTTCCTTAAATTTTTTATTGAAGTACATGAATACAATATAAAGCAGGTCTAAATGGACAAATTAAAAATGATTTTGTTCTTTTAGTAGAAACTTTATTTTTTCATGGTAAGGTTGACATTTTCATGGAATTGCTCATATACAAATCAGCATTCATGAGGTGCTTTGCAACCATGCTTTAAGGTTTTAGCTAGTATTTTAGATTATTTTAAGTTTAAACATTTTATTTTCAAGTTTCCCCTTAGCAGACAGCAAACACTGAGACGGGTACACGTTTAGGACTGTATCATAGATTAATATGTCTGTGTGGTGACATGTTCTTTTTAAATAAGGGGGAAGACATGCTCAAAAAGCAAGGCAGGAACATAGTAGTTGTAGGAGTAAATTATTTATGTTTCATCATTTTTTATTTAATTACTTCCTGATTGTTTTTTGCATTGTATTGATTTAGTATTGGTATCGAAATACTTTTCTTAGGTATTGTATCGAAGTCAAAAATTTGGTATCGTGACAACACTACTTTGCATTGACTATGGGTAAACAAACAGGGCTGTGACACTATCTTTTATACCCTTAAATAAATGGTAAAAACATTTCTCTCTTGTCAGTCTGTGTCAGTATTTCATTATGAATACATTAACTCTGGCTCCATTTGTCGTATTGGTTCCATTATATTTTAAATCACAGATTTTATTTCTGGCACAGTGAGCAAAGATATTAAATTGTGTGATGTGGTGCCATGTTTGTAAGACCAGATGAGTAACTCTACAGTCAGGTTGTATTTGTTAATATTAGTAAAAGCGTTCGCTGACATGAACTAACAGTGACGCTGTTTTCAGCAATTATTCATCTTTTTGTTAGTTTGTTAGTTAATGTCAATACAAATGTTAGTTCATTATGCATTAACTATGTTAACAATTTATTTTGAAAATGTATTAATGCATTCTGCAATTAACATGACCTAGGCTTAATTTGGTAACATATATGTTAATAAATACAAAGAGTATGATGGGGGGAAAGTAACAGTCCAATCACAACACACATTTGAGAACATTCGTGTGTCTTTTCTGTAAGGGAACAAATGTCAGGTGCATGTTATTCAATCAGAAAGCTTTAAAGCATTCCTTAAATTTGTAATACAAACTGCATTTACATTTATGCATTTGGCAGACGCTTTTATCCAAAGCGACTTATGTTGCATTATACTATAGGCTACATTTGTTTGAGTATGTGCAATCCATGGGATAGAACCCATGACCTCGGCATCACTAGTGCCATGCTCTAAACACTGAGCTACAGGAAAGCAAATAATTACATTTGCATGTCTTCCCCAGTTTTTGCACAGTGGATTCTGATTTGTTCTTATCTGAACTTTAAAAAAATCAAAACGAGAATAAAAGAGACTGTCCTCTAAAAAAAGGAACATATGGTGAATTCAGGTTGATAGAGACACTCACATTGACATGAGTGTCAAAAAGTGTCCCAATCAACCTGAATTCACCCTGTATGTTGTTGGTACAAGCACCTTATTACAACCAACAGTTGATTTTTAATGATGAGCGCCCTCTAGTGCCAGCAGCATTTAAACCTGTTATGTGTATGGAAGTGACAGACGGGTATTGTTGTTCATTTTTTTATTAACTTAATACTTCAGATTTGTCATAGTATCAATAATTTCATGAATATTTCTGCAACTCGCATTGCAAACTTTGGGAATTGAAGCCATAAGATAACTTTATACGAAGATAAACGTGAATGCAACTCACACAGTCAGATCTTGTTCAAATGTTCTTGTTCAAATCCCTTTGGTGTTTTCTGTCTGTCGTTTGTGCACGGCTATGGCCTGGAGCAGGTAGGCTAAGTGAATGTTGTTTTTTGTTATGTTCACAAAGTCTTGTTTGAAATCGCATATTGTTATGTTGTGTATTTGTCAGGAGGTGGCGGTGTAGCCCACATGTTGTTGCCTATAAAAGGTGCAGATTCGCTTAATAGGACATGGTGTTATAATCCCACTATTTCAGCACAGATGAATTGCCCAATAGGACATTTCCCACGCCTTATGCATGACAGGGGGAAGCAGTCAAGAATATGAATAGAGGAGAGGAGGTCTGAGGTTTCACTGGGTTCGTTGGGTAGGCATCCTCGGTGTTTGAGGGATAAATGATTATAGAAATACATAGCATACTTAACTTTCCTTGCTATAATCAGAGAGACATCTCATGAGTTGTGTGTCCCACTTTCATCACATCCTGAGTGAAATATGTCTTTTGGTGAGGTGCTGCTGATAATGCCCTTTGTAAGGTTCCCATCAATGTGACACATGGTCAGTTGTGCTCCTCGGCCTCATCGGGTGTTTCAGCCTTTTATCACAAGACACCCTCAGCCAAGGGCGGCCCACTGCAGGTTGATCAGACCTGGGTGTGTGTCGCATTGTTACAAGGTCATCTGGCAGCCCATGCTGTGTCCATCCGCCTCAACCACAGCCATTGGCTTCTTCTTTCTGCACCACTGCACCACCGTTAAACTAATGTAAACGTAGGCGCTGCTACAACGTTGATAGAGCTCTAAAAAGACAAATAGAACATTAAAAGATGAAAAAGGCACATGTTAAAGTGTGGTGTAATCATCTGTGGGTTACGATCAGTCAAAGATCGTAGAAACATTGTCATGAAAATGATCGGCATAACGGCTAAACGGTAAATAAGCATCACATACACCTTGAGCTACACGTGCGTGTTAACTTCTGATCTGCTGCTGTATCATTTAAAGCGATTTGGAGAATGAATGATGTTTTTACTGAAGTAACTATAGTTGAAGTATTCCTGTTGAAATAAAAACAATAGAACCCTGCCCAAAATACAACATAAAATGTAATGGATTTAATGGTTATAATGGGAATTGTACTATGGATACTTGTTGTCTAGTTGTATGTGATGGATTCTATTGATGGGATGGTAAACCCTATAGGAATAAAACCCAAAACACACTACAAAGAGGAATTTAATTTAAAAATCTCATTCTAATTCAAAAATTCATTGTTTTTTTCAGCAGGGATGGTATTTGCAGTAAAACAACAGTATCCACAAATTTACCATTTCTATAAATAGGAACCATACTCCAATTAATAATCTTTAGTAAAACCACAGCAACTAAACATATAATGAACATAGTTCATTATACTAGCTATAGTTTATGTTTGTAGTTAAATTATGGTAATACAAATGGTAATAATCCAACAAACACATGGCTTCTACACTTTACTATTTACAAGAACCTTACTACTTACTGGAAAATTGCTGCTAAAACTGGTAAAGGAAATATACAAAATAAAAGAACACTGCTCATAAATACATATAGGCCTAGGGGGCTAATGAGGATAATTAGGCTAAATGATCATACAGGATTATATCTAAACTAAACATATATGTGCTAAACATATAAAGCTCTTAAAGGAGTTGCTCACTGCAAAATTTGCCCCCATTGACTTTCCATAGTAGGAATAAAAACTACTATGGAAAGTCAATGGGGGCAAATTTTGAAGTGAAGTACTCCTTTAATACCACTGATTCTGTGAGCTACTCGGTGTATTCAGTAGGGTGCTTCAGAGGCATAAGGTATACGACAATAAAACAATGCACAACTGACATAAAGGAAATGTACTTTTAATACTTGAGTACTTTTAAAAGCACGTACTTCTGTACTTTTACTCAAGTAAGAATCTGTCTTTACAACTTTTACTTGTAGTGGAGTAATATTTGACCAGTAGTATCTGTACTTTCACTCAAGTAAGGAAGTTGTGTACTTCGTCCACCTCTGCGCCCGGGGAGCAGTTCGGGGATCGGTGCCTTGCTCAAGGGTCTCACCTCAGCCGTGGTATTGAAGGTGGAGGAGAGCGCTAATCCTTGACCTCCCCTCACCTACAATCCCTGCTGGTACTGAGGCTCGAACCGGCGACATTTGGGTTACAAGTCCAAGTCTCTAACCATTAGGCCACAACTTGCATATGTTGGACTGATGTCAAATCCAACTGCCGTGCCCTGCGAGTGAGGACGTCTGGGACTCTGGGTTTCTGAATGAAAGCGTCTGAGTTGTGCACGTTCAGCGATTATGTCACATTTAGGTAAAAACCGGCACTAAAGGGCATATGTTTGAAATTGAAATATTAGAGTAGGGTTGCATCTATTTTTTCAAGTCCCCTAAACTCTAAACATTAGCGTAGTTGTAAAAACTCAAAAAAATATTTACTGTTAACTTAAATCTCTGATAGAGGTTTAATGAACTCAAAAATATTAGTTAGTTCAACTTTTTGGCACATTTTGAGTACCAGGTACTTTCCATTATAAGTTAGTTATACTGTTTGGGTTTACAGTGTAAGAGTGGACCTCAAATGCATAATGTAACTGTGCCTTGTGTCTATTTTAACAGATGAGAAATGTTTATTTGAAGGTGTTTACAAAATAATGATGAAAAGCCAAAGAGTAACACTCACAAATCAGTTTATAAGATTAAGATGACTCATTTATAGATTAAGCTGATTCAATTCTAAAATAATGACAGAGATAGCATTTTGATGATTCAAGGCTGAATTAATGTCAAAGACAACCAGTAAAACACAGATTCAACATTCAGGCTTTAAAGGAATGACTAAAACAAAATGTACATTGACTCATTGACTTACTTAAAAAACAAATTCAGGCCTTTTACTATAAAACTAATTCAGGACTGCATGCAAAAATATTTGCAATGGAAATGACAGACACGCCTAATTTCACAGACTGGACAGACAAATGTTCTCCACAAATTTTAGCAGGTGAAAATTTAAAGGCAAACCAACAGTTCAGTCACACATGAGCTGATTCTCGGCATCAAGGACAGCAAGCCAACCAGACTTAACATTATTTCTATTAAGTGTGAATGTACTGATGAACCACTGAACTCCTGTTTCAATGATGTGCTCAAACCACATATTTAACAGTATGACAAGGTTGAACAAGAGTGAAAGACACGCCTAATTCTGCATCAACCATTCTGCAGCCGCACTTCCCTCCAACCCTGTGTGTTCCATTTGAGCATTCATAGAATATGGATTTCTAGGCCCAGTCCGGTCTTGACTGAAGCTCCAGATGATGATGAATTGTCTGTCATTGTATAGGAGCGCTGTGTGCGCAATTGCGGTACATTTGTGCCCTCGCAATGCCACCACCTTCGGGAAACCATGTGTCTTCCCCTCGGAAGAGGCCCTCTGCCTTCACTCCAAAACTGGTACTGCCCTCTCCACGATAGTGCACCTCATCTTAGTACTTCCTATGAGATCTTCCTCTGATAAACCTATAATGTTATGTCCATATGTTCACTTCCCTTATAGGTAGGATGTGGTCTCTGTAGTGTTTTTACCCTCGTTAAGGGTAGATCACCCAGTGCCTGTTTCTACTTGGTGGCCAACAAGGAGTTGGTGGCCTACACAAGGTAAGGCCACTGGTTAGGTCACCCCAGGGAAGTTGCCTGGGTTGTGGTGGCCACCGTCGTGTTTGGACTGAGCGATTCGTGGCAAATCTACAATACAACGCTAGCGGCCGCTGTTAATTAAGAACTGCGCCTTTAAAACAGAAGAAATTTACAAACAAGTCCCCAACCCTAACTCAATAAATCACTAACTACCTCAACCCTAGTCTTCATGCAGTTACTTGTGGTGGGTATTTATGCACTAAATTCGGCTAACAAGCTGGCGACTCCACAATGACACGGCCGTGCTCCCGAGACAAAATGCTCTAACCACGTTCTCCACACAAAAATAACAAACAAATTACAAATTATCCCAGCTTGTCCCAAAAGGGGAACAAGCCGCTAAATCCTAACAGGGACCAAAGCGGTAACAAAGGCAGCTTATGCTACCATACAAAATCTCACCCTGTTTGAACTGAGGGATCACTTACCCTAAATTCAGCGCGAGAACAAAAACTTCAGATTGAACAAAACTGAAGTCCAAACCACGGCAATCCTTCCCCACCGACACAGATCCAACAAACCCAACGCGTATTTGGGTTTGACAGAAAAACAGAATGTCTGTTATACATGAAGACAAATATTGGTTGTGCTTGCTATTTTTGCTACATTCGAAAACTTTAGTTTGTTGAGTGTGTTTTTGACTGATTTCTATACAGCCTAAAACTGTGTGGTTTCAAACTTTAAACATTCAGTTGCTCCGGGACACAACAGTGTCTAATATCATAGAAATGTGGTTAAATTTAAAGGCCAAAGCAAACTATTCTGATTTTGCTTTGAATAAGAAATCTGTGGAAAACAACCCGGGGAACAAATGCAAAAACATTTTAATGCAGATTGACCTGCCCACTGTTTATTCTTTAGTTTCCATGAATTTAATACAATTCCCTTTTTATTGGTCACCTGCACCTGACATATGTTTGTTGTGTTGTGATTGGTCTGTGTCACTGTCACTCTTTTGTGATTGGTTGTGTGTCAGTTGAAGTAAGAGAGAGTCACAGTTGTGTCTTCATCTTCAAACTCACAAAACCTCTTGACTGGGTAAAGATGAAGACTACACTCACTGTGCTCCTCATCATCCAGCTCTATGGACTCGCCTCATGTGCCATTAAACAACATTACTTTATAGATCAGAAGAAGACATGGTATGATGCACAACAATACTGTAGAACCAACTATCATGACCTGTCCACCTTCATCGATGAGATTGAAGAACAGCAGTTTTTACAAGAAGCAGTCAGTCAAACCTCTAATGCCTGGATTGGACTCAACAAGTCTTCTGGAACCTGGAAGTGGGCAACAGGTGAAGTTACAACACAAATCAGCTGGGACACTGCCTATGATCAACCAAACGATGATGACTGTGGCTTGTTATACAAATCCACAAAAAAAATGCATGATGCTGAATGTCGTTCTGTGTTTTTCTTCATCTGTATGAATGTGTCTGAGTTTGTGATGGTTCAGCAGTCTGAGAGCTGGGAGGGAGCTCTAGAATACTGTAGACATCATCATGATGATCTGGCGTCTCTGAGCTCAAGCAGAAGCATGACTGATGCTCTCAGTAAGATCACAGGAGCTCAAACACAATACGTGTGGATCGGTCTGCGCTTTCTAGCAGGTGGATGGTTCTGGATCAGTGGAGATGATCTTATCCTCAATGTCTGGTCTTCAGCTGGACCGCCTCAATGTCCTGCCCAAAACCAACGCTGTGCAGCTCTGGACAAGAACACACAGACCTGGACACCCAGAGACTGTGAGGAGAAGCTCAACTTAATGTGTGTTATTCAGTAAATGCAACATCACAGCATTCTGAAGTGCAGATTTGTAGATATAATAGATGTGTATAGCACTTAAGGATGGAGGTTGGTATGAAGTTGGCTGTGGTGAGCTTATTACAAATATAACACTTATATAAAATTAAAATATGTTTTCTTTGTTAACTTTGTATGAAAATTGTATCATAAATTGTACAACTTGCTATTATTCAAGACTAGCTGCATTCCAAGACCAAATGCATCACATCGACATTTAAATGCGTCCTTCCTTCTCTGGCAGATGCAGAATCAAACAGCCCAGCCTGTGACAAGATTCCCTTTTTTTTTCAAACAAAATAAAGCCAGATTTTTTTCATACGATTGAACATTTACAGTGTGTTTTGGCATAGACTGGGGTCAGGATTAATATTTGTTTACATTAATTTGAAATATAACATTTAAATGTATCATTTGAGATATAAAATCTAAATCTAAAGTACAAAAGCCATTTACCACAACATTTCTGAATGTTTCTTAAAAGTGTATTCTTATACTTCAGTCTTGTCAACCTCCACTCAATCTGCTTAGACAGCCTGAAGACACACCTTCAGGTTTATTCATATACTGTATATATACTGTATAAATATATATATATACACACACTGACCAAAATTATAAACGCAACACTTTTGTTTTTGCCCCCATTTTTCATGAGCTGAACTTTTTCTATGTACACAAAAGGCCTATTTCTCTCAAATATTGTTCACAAATATGTCTAAATCTGTGTTAGTGAGCATTTCTCCTTTGCCGAGATAATCCATCCACCTCACAGGTGTGGCATATCAAGATGCTGATTAGACAGCATGATTATTGCACAGGTGTGCCTTAGGCTGGCCACTGTAAAATGTGCACTTTTACTATATTGGGGGGGTCTGAAAACCAGTCAGTATCTGGTGTGACCACCATTAGCCTCACGCAGTGCAACACATCTCCTTCACATAGAGTTGATTAGGTTGTTGATTGTGGCCTGTGGAATGTTGGTCCACTCCTCTTCACAATGGCTGTGCGAAGTTGCTGGATATTGGCATGAACATGAAAAATGGGGGCAAAAACAAAAGTGTTGCGTTTATAATTTTGGTCAGTGTATACATGTGTATATGATAAATCTCTTGTTTTCTGTGTTTCACTTCTGCTGTAGCTTGTACTAAACTTGCTTATACTACATTATATATATTGTGTTCTACATATTTTTGGATTGCTTATGAGGTTTCTATCTGTACTTCAGTGTGGATTCGATCATTTTCTGAATAAATACATGTAAATGTGATGCAAATGATAAGTGAGGACATTAGACATCTTTGCTTAACCTCAGGCAGCATATAATACAACTGCTCAGCAACACTGTCCATTGTAAATATAGCAGAGGTGGAAAGTAACGAATTACATTTACTCGCGTTACTGTATGGAGTAGGTTATTTGTGTACTTGTACTTTTTAAGTAGCTTTTAAAATCTGTAATTTTACTTGTACTTAAGTATGATTTGTGTGATGTATTGTACTTCGTTAAAATCACATCCGTTACCGAGTAAAAAAAAAAGAAAACATTGCAAGGAAAAAAACGCGACCGTAAATGACTCCAGTGAATAATGGGCGCGAGTTTGAGTTTGCGCCGATACCAGAAGAGCGATGGAGAAGTTAGACATCGGTATAGTGCACCTGTCCTAAGGTGAAACCCTATGAACTCTAACTGCTGAAGACAATGAAGTAACCCCCTGGCCATATTTAAACAACCATTTCAGCTAGACACAGGATTATGGACGCTGTGCAAACTAGCATCTTATAAAAATCCTAATGTGCGAGAATTTAGAGGTAAGATAAATAATATTTGTTTAAATACTGCTCGTACCCTTGTTGCATTGGTGACTAATAAGAAGTTTGAACTGTGTAGTAAAAGTCAAAACGACATTGGATCATAATGCTTTATATGGTAAGTGTTTCATCTCGTTTTGTAGACGCACGGTTCACTAATGTGTCTGCACCACATTTACGCAGTGTGAATGGAACCGAACTGAACAACTTCTGCGTAATGACATATTTAAACGTGCATCACATGTCTCTCTCTTCTGTAAGCGCGGTGCAAGAAAGTCATGTGAAAATGTGTTTGCTATGTCATGCATTTTGAAAAGCCTCACCAGCCCTGCCGGGAAATGATTGTGTTCCCAGATCATATTGTTGATAAGAACAGCACACAATGAAAGCCCAAAATAAACCTACAAATCGACACATTTAATAAGGCAAAAAACCACTACGCGCAACTGTTCACTTTATTAACTATATAATGTATCTGCGGCTTCATAAGAAAAGACTAAACAACAAATGCGCAGCTCTTAAAAATATGTAAACATGGCAACACCGCGAGAGCGCGCTGCGGTCAGGCCAGCCTCCACTGTGAAAACGACGGTCAAGTCTGCCCTCACGCGGTTTGTTGTGCGCGCAAATACTAGGCATTACGGTAAAAGCGCGAGATGGTGATTTCAAAATAAAAGCGTTCTTCCGGCGAACGCGGTTTCTCTCATAATCACCAGTTTGTATATTTTAGGTGTTTGCTAAATTGTTATTACCTGTTGCTATGTAGTTATGGGTGATTTGTAAACTGTTGCTAACTATTCTGGTGGTTGCTTAAGTCTTGCTGTCCAGTTGCTGTAAAAAATGCTGTGTATCTATACATTCTATTAGACATAATGTTAAAAGCAAATCCCTGTTTCCAGAGTCATTCTACTTCAGGGTGATAGAGCACCACCTCATAATGTCCCACATTCAGGACAATATAAAGCAGAGTTTTTAATTTATAAGCCCCTGAAATGTCTCTTAAATATATTTTTTACAAGTTTAGACAGATTTTAAAAGAAAACGCTCTGTTTCCACGGACTCATTCTACTTCAGGGCAAGACGTTTTTCAAGTTGTCTTTTATTAATACATATTAAGAGATATGTTAACATAAATAGTTAAGGGAACACAAACAAGTCATAAATTAACAGAAAAATAGACAGATAATGATTAAATTAAAAGTAATATTTAAGTTATTTTGAACAAATATATACAATTTCAATGACTGTATTAAGTGCACAAGCTGCAGTTCCAGCTGTTTGTCGTTGCCTTCTTCAGTGCCCGTTTTTTCAGGCCTAGACACACTTCATGGAACCACCTGTCACAGCTGTCACATTGTATCTAAAAAATGCATTAAGTCACTCATAAATAGTTTTATAGATTTAAATGTCTATTGTTCAAATACTTATATTCTGTCTTAAGCAGACCAACATATACTGTAGAAATTAAACTAATATGCAATAAACTATAAAAAAAAACCTCACCCAATTTGTTAGACGAGGCCTAGGTCCAAGTGACTTTGATGCAGAGCACATGGAGCAGTTATTGGCCACATCGTACACTATAAAATTACACCAACATAAGATTAACATTTTTCAGAGGGTGCTGCGAAGAATGCAATAACTCTATTCTATTATTAGTATCTATTAATTATTATTATAACTTTAATATATTCTTATTTGGATAACTATTAAACGCAGCAATAAAATCAGAATTTATTTTGTTTTTTTTTGAGTGAAGTATCTGCATTAACAGTGTGGGTAAGCTTTGGGTAAGGATTACAGACATTCCCATCCAATATCATCCTTTTACCTCAATCAGTGTATTTCTGTCTGGTTTATTCTTATATCTCATTGGAAATCTCAAATCTCAAGTAATTAGCGCAATAATCTGGGTTGTTCATTCAAGATCTGTTGTCCCGCAACACTTTACCTATGCGTCTCTGCACCCCTAATCGCTATTGGCCATTTATCTGCTCCCAAGCATCACTTACAGTATATCATGGGCATACAACTCTGTTTTTATAATTTTACAGCATTCTTTACCACAAATTCTTTATTTGTTTTTTTGGAATTATCAATGATAGGTCATTTTTGCCTACTCTGAGTATGTTAAATACCTGTTTTTCATTTATTTGCTTTTTTTTCTCTGGCATTAATTAACTTTACTGTGTAGTACTATATTGCATTGTAATTATAGTCACATATTATATATTGTAATTATAATTTAGATTTTTATTACTTTTCTTTAATAATTTCTTAAACGTTATACTGTGACAAAGCTAGCTTTTGTGGCAAGAGCTGTCTCTAGCTTGCATGTAAATTCAATTTACTTGGACACCTTCCAATGCGTAACATATATTACAATGACCATGTTTAGAAGGCATGACAAAGGTACATTTTGTTATGGTTACTATACCACTATAATACATATAAATACTACCTGACGAATCCAGAATCTGGAGAGCCATTTCTTTTCTTTCAAGTGCCATTTTCTTTCTTGATGTTTGAAAGTTTATGTCTGGAACATCTGGAAAGGCCTTCATCACTGCTCTTGCCATCTTTAGAAATGGAAATATTTAAAGTATTATACACACCTATTTTTTTTGCATAATGCAGCTGTGCCAAGGCATTTGCCAAACCAAAATAACTAATCATCACTTATTAATATAATAATCAAACACTTAGTAATTTATGTAGCTGCAAGCAGCAATTACAGGGTCAAGCCTAACAGTGGCCCAAAGGGGAATATTTTGGACATGTATGATGATCAGATTTTGAAAAACAAAATGTGTTAGCTTTTTTTTGAAAGTAAACACATTTGTGAGTGTAAGGGCCCTATTTTTTTTACTATACTAAGGTGTGTTTTGAGAGTACCGTGGTGCAGTAAACCAATCAGAGTTGAGCCAGTCGATAGCGAAATAGTTTTCAGTTGCCTCAAAATAGCAACGCACCAACAATGCACCTGAACACACCTTGTTTTCAGACCAGCAAGCCCATGGCATATTTAAACAACGTGGCGCATGATGTGAAAATGATAACTAGCGTCGCATAGTGCCGGGTGTAAGATTGGGCCTTTATATTGCTTCTATAAACACTTGCACAGTTGCACATAATATGGTATTTTAAAGTTAATTATTTTGTTTAGGAGTCCCCGACAACAGGTTTTAATGCATTAGGTCATTAATTTAATATCACCTCACTTCTCAAAGATTTAGAAAGGATTTGCTAGAAGCAGCAAGGCAGTCTGGTGTGATTGGTATAGAGCGTTCAGCGGTCTTCATCCATCACTAAGGACCTCAATAGTTAGATTTAGAAAAACATATTTATTTATAAAGATTTGTGAAAACCCACATTTGTGAACTATTGACTTGGCTTTTTTGGGTTACAAAATGTGGAAACGATGCAATATAATATAAATTAACTACACAGGCTCATTGTATATAGGTACTGTACCTCTGTCTACATTTCTATAGACCCCGAAATATGGAGCTCTGGGTGCAAATTGCTGCATCTTTTGGTTGAAGTGTCCACTAGAGGAGCTAGAGGCACCTTCTTTCTGGTTCAATTAAGGTTACAAATCAGATACTGAAAATGATTGATGTATATTCGTCATCTTGTGCTTGGTTGACTGTGCTGGATAAACATCAGATGTCATTACTGTCAGGACTGATTGTGCCGAGTTAAGTCAAAGGAATAAATGAATGAAATACATATTTTCTGTTCTGTTATTTTATTTTTAGTGTGTCCCATCCCGCATCACGTTCTGGATATGAATCATGAGACTTTTTGCACAGGTCTCGCGAGATGTTACGGAAGTCTTTTCAGTGTAAGTTATACTTTTTAAGGTTAGAACTTTATTTATTCTATGTTTGGCTCACGTGTGTTTTTCTTTAATTTTTGGGTACAGCTGCTTTGATACAATACAAATAAAGCGCCGTAAAAATAAATCTTGAGTTGACTATATAGCTAGACATTACATATAATTTTGGAGTAAAAATGTAAAGTGTTGCACATTTTAATGGTGAAAACTCCAGAGTTATGTATTTTGTAAAGCTGCTTTTTATCACATACAAAGAAACACCACATTAATGACATGTTTTCACTTAATAAATGTGTCCCATCAGGTTAGAAATACTACATGCTCACTTGGGATCTTCACGCCCACTAGAACACTTGGGCCAAAAACAGGAAATAAGTTGTGAAAATACTCAAGACCGCAAGTGGGGGTATTTGGACGCAGCACAAGTCTGGGGTGCGCCAACAACCGATACAGCTCTTGTTCGCTACTGCTGGCAGCATGACCAGGTACAATGGCACCAGTGAGGCCATGATACTGTAGATAAGGGCCGACAGAGGGACATTTGGGCAGGATACATCTCTTTACGAGATGTGCCATAGGATTTTTTATGACCACAGAGAGTCAGGACCTAGGTTTAACTGCTCATCCAAAGGTCGGTGCTACTCTTACAAAACAGCATCCCAGTCACTATTCGGGTGCATTAGGACCCCCACAGACCACAGGGTGAGCACCCCATGTTAGTCTCACGAACACCTCTTCCAGCAGCAACCTAGCTTTGCCAGGAGGTCTCCCATCCAGGCACTGACCAGGCTCAGCCCTGCTTAGCTTCAGTGGGCTACAGGGTGATATGGCTACTACTAAAAAAAATGGGCGTGCCAGATGAAGCCCCAATTCTATGCTTGTGTTGGTAACATAGAAATCACGTGACCAATGACAAACGAAGCTTCACTTTTTGCTCTATTACTTGCGTGTTTCGCTTTGCGTGATATAATGTTCCAAAGCTAAAGCTTTGTCCTTTGCCTTGTTCACAATTTAGTCCCACCTTATACTGTATATATAGTATTGTGTGTACATACACGTGTGTGAGATCATGTGCGTATGAAGATCTCTTTTACCACATACAGTATCGAATCATGTGAATATTAACTGGAACTTCTTGCCACACTTGAATGGGTAAATTAATTTATTATATTGACCATTCACACACACATTGTACTCTTAGCATTATTTTTTACACATAACATTTAAATTAATCTAAGTTTCATCTGATGGTTGCGTCGTTACACAGAGGTTCTTCCAGAAGTAACTGCTATAAGATGGAGATGGAGATGGAGAGCAGCCATTAGACTCGCAACAGAGGCTGCAGAACGAGCTACAAGATGGCTGTGGATAAAAAGGGGTGATCCGTTGCCAAATGGGATGCAGGTCAGGTATTGAACTTCATTGTGATTGCGCTGTGTGGGGGAGAGAAGAGATTCTCCACTGTTGACAGTCATGTATGCTTTTCAATTGTGCATTGTGTACAGCGTGTCTGTGGCTAACAACAGCCTTAAATAAAGATACAATTATTATAACCGCTCTTATGAAAGACTACGGGATGTATAAAATTGTGGTTATGAAACATTTTATTTGTACTGCAAAGAAATCAACTGGTTCATCGGTTTTGCGTGTACCTGTTGTTATTTGTAATTTGTTTGATTTCACAACATATAGGTATATAAATCACTAGGTGTCTGCTTGGTAATTAATTGTTTTTTATTCTTTAAGGTTTTTTTTATTGTGACATAACTCTATATGCTGCGGTCATTCAGTAAAAATGGTTTAAGAGAGTAACACAAATAATTATGCAAAATTAGTCTAGCTTTGGAACAGCTTGGGAAACAGGTGGCGTTTTGGAGCATCCCAGTGGCCATTTTTGGAAATGAGCCATGATAAAGTAAAACTTGAAAGGAACAAATTTTCAAATGGAAATAAATAACTTTGTCACACTTTTGGCTTTCAGAACACTGATATTCTGGGTTGTTCTGGGACATCTATTTAACAAAATAAATAAATATTCAGTACATTACAGTTAATTTCCAGGTGAATCAGGTGCTTCACATAAGGAGGGATCTAAAACATTCGGTGATGGGGGTCCTGACGACTGGATTTGGGAAACACTGCTCTAGAATACTGCAGAGATCATTATGATGAGCTGACATCCAATACAATGTTAAAATAAATTCATTTAAATTAAATACAATATAAATTGCTATATTTCTAGCCAGATCCAGAAGCAAACACTGACCATAAGGTAACTTTGGGCACAGTCTTGTGCATCCAATTAGACGTACATATAGCCTACACTGTGTAAGATGTTTTTCTTCTCAATAAATGTGTCCAGAGCACCAATTCCAAGTATGGGAGACTAGTTGACCACACGTCACTTCACTTTCACTCTTTTTTCAAAGGCTCTAGAAAGGGTGGTGTTTAGCCAACGCTGAGAACAACCTACTGGACGGCCAATACCTCCCAGTTTCAACCATTCGGTTTATTGTCTGTTGTTGAAAACCTATGAGCCTCTTCAGTGGGATCAATGGTGCAAAAAGGTTCTCAAGTTCCACATTGAAGTAACCATACAGATACCTACATAATACTGTGGCGAGGGGGGCGTGGTTCAGCGCAGTCTGCAGCGGGAGACATAAGGCTTGTTCGACCTGATGTGGCGCCGCAAGATCCGACAGGCGGATGACATCAAAGTACCGCGAGCGATTCGAAAGCATTTATCGTTTTTCGAATCGCTCTCGCGATTCTCGCTCTCGCGGTTCTTCGGAGCCTTCGTTCTGATGATCTCTTCATTGATTTACATTGATAGTTTACACTGCTGGATCCTTACGACGTGGTGCAGCGGACTGTCCCCTCTCGCAGGGACTTCCCCTGGGCATCTCGGCAGCTCCGGAGGTGTTCGAATTTTTCCTTTTTTTATCTAAAAGAGCAAATTTCTCCAGCGCGGCATGTCCTGCTGTTCTCGTGGCTGCAACGCGCTCATCGAGGAGGGGGACGGACACGATGTCTGCCCCAAGTGTTTGGGTCTCCGGCAGCTGAGGCAGCATTTGTGGATACTTCATGCCCGCACTGCGGGCGAATGGAGATTCAGACGTTGAGGTCATGGGTAGCTGTGTTCTTTTTGAAAGCAGCCGCCACCTCGTCAGCTTCCCGTCCTAGGACCGCAGTGGCTATGGCCCTGCCGTCCCTCATGGCGAGCAGTGGGGGTTGATATGGGGAGCTCCGTGAGCGGCAAACCGTCAGCCACAGGCTCGCGGACTGCTCACGCCCCGTCTCGCTCATCTGACCGTCCCCCAGGAGACAGTCCCACCCCATCTTGTTCCGCCGCCACGTACTCGGAAGTACGTGGCGACGTATCCTCGGAGCTCCCTCCCCCGGGGGGTCGAGCCCAGGAAGAGGCGGATATTGAGATGTCAACCATGCTTTCCCGGGCCGCCGTGAACATTGGGCCGCCGTGAACATTGGGCTGCAGTGCACCGCACCGCCTCTCCCCCAACGCTTGCGGCTGGATACGTGGTCCCATTTTTTCCAGAAGTGCATGAGGAGCTTAGTAAGACGTGGAACGCCCCCTTTTCGGCTCGTTTCCGTCAGACCAGCTCTGTCGCCCTCACTTCCCTCGATGGTGGTGCAGCCAGGGGCTATGTCAACATCCCCCAGGTTGAACGTGCCGTGCTGCATACATGTGTGCCTGCAGACGGCCACCACCTGGAGGAGTCAACCTAGACTCCCGTTCAAGGCGTGAAAGTTTTCGGCATCTCTGGTGTTGAAGGCTTACGCTGCCGCGGGCCAGGCTGCCTCCTCCCTCCAAGCCATGGCCATCCTGCAGGTCCACCAGGCCAAGGCGTTGAAGGAGTTCCACGAGGGGAGGACCGACCCAGCGTTAATGCAGGAACTCCGCACCACCACCGATCTCGCCCTACGGGTCAGGCGCCCCTGGGTCAGGTGATGTCCACTATGGTGGTCCAGGAGAGAAACCTCTGGCTCAACCTTGCGCAGATGCGGGACGCTGAGAAAGTTCGCTTTCTCGACGCACCCATCTCACAGGGGGAGCTGTTTGGTGATACCGTCGAGGACTTTTCCCAAGTTTAGGGGCGTCCTCTCTACCTCAGTCAGAGGCGAGGATGCTCCCGTGCTTAGGGCCGAGGTAGCCACCTTTCTGGCGAAGGAAGCGATCGAGCCCGTCCCTCTAGCTGAGCGGGTTTTACTTCATTGTCCCCAAGAAAAGCGGGGGGTTGCACACCATTCTGGATCTGCGTACCCTGAACAGGCACCTACACAAGCTGCCATTCAGGATTCTCACGCAGAGGCGCATCCTGGCTTCTGTCAGATGTCAGGATTGGTTCGTGGCAATCGACCTGAAAGACGCGTACTTTCATGTCTCGATTCTCCCTCGTCATTGGCCGTTCCTATGGTTAGCTTTTGAGGGGCGGGCATATCAGTACAGGGTCCTCCCCTTCGGTCTGTCCCTGTCCCCACGAGTCTTCACGAAGGTCGTGGAGGCCACCATCGCTCCCCTCAGGGAGAGAGGTGTGCGGGTACTGAACTATCTCGAAGACTGGCTCATCTAGGCACAATCGAGAGATCTGTTGTGTACACACAGGGACCTGGTGCTCCGGCATCTAGACCGTTTGGGGCTACAGGTCAACTGGGAAAAGAGCAAGCTTAGGGTTGGGGTGCCGTGTGCAACGGGCACGCAGTGTCTGGGCGGTGGACGGGCCCCCGCCTGCGTTGGCATATCAACTGCCTAGAGTTGTTGGCTGTGCAACTTGCACTGAGGAGGCTGCAGCCCCTCATGCAGGACAAGCAAGTGCTGGTCCGGTCAGACAGCACAACTTCCGTAGCGTATATCAATCGCCAGGGTGGCATACGCTCACGGCAGCTAACACAACTCGCCCGGCGCCTTCTCCCTTGGAGTCAGCAGAACATCCTTGTGGGCCACATAAATCCTGGGCAACCTGAACCAGACAGCCAACTCGCTCTCTCGTCAGTCGACGTCTCGCGGAGAGTTGCGACTCCATCCCCGCGCAGTCCGGCTCATATGGGAGCGGTTCGGCCAGGCGCAGGTGGACCTGTTTGCCTCCCCGGACTCCACCCATTGCCCGCTTTGGTACTCCCTGACCGAGGGTCCCCTCGGCACGATGCCTTAGCGCACAGCTGGCCAAGGGGCAAGTGGAAGTATGCCTTCCCCCCAGTGAGCCTCATTGCACAAGTTCTGTGCAAGGTCAGGGAAGAGGAGCATCAAGTGTTACTAGTTGCACCCTACTGGCCCAACCGGACTTGGTTCTCAGAGCTGGTGCTTCTGACGACAACTCCCCCCTGGCCAATTCCCCTGACAAGGGACTTTCTTTCGCAGGGGAAGGGCACATTGTGGCACTCGAGACCAGACCTCTGGAACCTCTATGTCTGGCTCCTGGACGGGATGAGGAGATCCTGAGTGGCCTACCCCCGGCGGTGGTTGAGACTATAACTCAGGCAAGGGCCCCTGCCACTAGGCGGTTGTACGCCTTGAAGTGGCGCTCTCTTCTCGTCCTGGTGTTCTTCTCGAGGAGAAGACCCACAGAGATGCTCGATCGGGAACATGCTGTCCTTCCTACAAGAGAGACTTGAGAGAAATCTCTCCCCTTCCACACTGAAAGTGTGTGTAGCCGCCATCGTAGTACATCACGAACCAGTTGCTGACAAGTCTCTAGGACAGCACGACCTGGTCATGAATCCATCTCGTCCGTGCTCCGTACCCTCTTGGGACCTTGAAGTGGTCCTGGCGGGCATCTGCAGAGCTGCAAGTTGGGCTATGCCCAACACCTTCGCGAGGTTCTACAACCTCCGCGTGGAACAGGTGTCAGCCCTGTCTTGCAGGGCAACAGGTAAGAAACGGCAACCAGTAGGGCATACGCCTGCGAAAGCGCCTTCCCTCTAGATGGGTCAGTGCGCTATTTCCGCCTCCCTTCTTCCCCCCACTGGGCGAAGAATAGGCATTCCATCCATCACTAAGCACCTTCCTGGGGAGAGGGCTGGGCAGAGCAGCCTTGCCCCCTTAGGCCGGGTACCAGTTGAGTTATCTACCCCATAGCTCTAACCGGACCTAGTGCTCCAGACGTGGTAACCCCACCACTGGGAGGTTCCGTCTGATGTATTCTCATGAGTGGTTCCCACCTCAGCAACCCATGACCTCCCTAGGTGGACTTCCACCTTGCGGTTAACTCCTTCAGTCCGCACATTTTTCCCATGAGTTCTCCCCTGATGGCGAGACCATGTTGGTGTCTCCACTAATGTCCTCCCTACGGCAGGAAGTGGTCTCTGTAGCGCATTTCCTCAGTGAGGAAATAACACTGACCCAGCCTACCTCTCCACTGGATGGTCACAAATTTCGTGATGGTGCGCACGTCTGACACGCCTAGGCCAGTCAGCGTCGCCTCGCTAGAGATTGTGACGCGGCACAGCGCCGTGGCGTTTTCCAGAGGAACCCCATCTGTCGGTTCGACACAACGTCGAGAGACCGACAGAAAGGGAACGTCTTGGTTACTTATGTAATGTCAGTTCCCTGATGGAGGGAACGAGATGTTGTGTCCTTAATGCCACAAAGCTGGCCGCCCACCGCAGTGGTCGAGGGATGCTCTCAGGCTCCTCAGCCCAAAAGGTGAATGAATGAGCACGCCGTTTTCCTTTTATACCCGGATATCAGGGGCGGAGTCCGGCATGCAAATTTCATTCGCCAATTTCATTGGCCTTTACCAAATAGTCAGAAGATGATAGGTTCTCAAGACAAACCCCATCTGTTGGTTTGACACAATGTCTTGTTCCCTCCATCAGGGAACTGAGGTTACATACGTAACCAAGACGTTTTTTCGCAAGTGGTTAAGTATGAATAAAAAAAGAGTTTGTGTGACTTCAGTATTATTTGTTTGGTTAGGGCTTCACAATTTATGTGTGCAATCGGAAAAAAAAACCTGTAACTCTGAGTACAACCGTAAGGAAGGACCAATTCATGACCTCTACATTTGGTTCAATTTGATAGTGTAATGAGACATTTGTGCTGGTGGTTGATGTGAAACAGGAAAACTGGAATCTGGCATGCTTTAAGGCCAACTGGCTGGTGGGTAGATAAAATAATGGGTTAATGACATCAACATTTAAAGATGTTTGAATCACTTAGTAGCAAGTAAACTAAATATGAATCAGTCAATTTATTCAAATTTGTTTTCTGATCCATGTCTGTGAGTAAATCAAAACACAAAGCGTCCTCAATGATGTGTCTGTGAAGGGCACGTTAGTCAAAATACACTTTGAAGACATTTGCATTCACCCACAAGTTACCTTTGAAAAAGTCTGACTACCAAAGACAGCCATGAGACATGCAAGAACCAATGCGACGATGCCATTATTGAAGTGCTGCCATTTTAATATGTGGTATTATGTGTTGGTTTTCATTTTGATTTCATCTTGTGTTCTCTTCATGTAACTGTCAGTGGATCAAACTTTATTCATAAGACAGTTGGCAAATGTTGCATGCTACATCTTGCCCTGTACTCTTAAGCTCTTTAAACTAAAGCATCATGTTTTGTAAACAAACTTTACTCACCTCAACTCAACTTTATTTATATAGCGCTTTTTACAATTTTAATTGTTACAAAGCAGCTGTACATGAGACATATTGACTATAAGCAAAATAATTAAAGTTGTACCTGCAAAAACAAGAAAAGGTTGAAAACACAGAAGACAGACATACCCACATACAAAACACTCCACACACACAATATGCACACGTACTAACACACATAGACATAGAGACACACACACACACACAGGATGCGCACGCACACACCACCCGCTACACAACATCACACACACACACACACACACAACAAACACAACACACGTACGTACACAGACAAGTACGCACACACAGACACGCTCAGTGAGAGCACACATTTAAGATAAAGGAGAGAGAAGCACAGGTCAAATATAACAGACTAATAAATTCCTATATGCAATATTAATTAAGTAAAACTTTAAGATTCTAAAGCAGCCCCCCCGGTCAGGCAATAGTGCAAAAACAGTATGCAAACGGTGGCGAGGAACCCAAAACTCTAATCGAGAAAAAAAACCTCAGGAGAACCCAGGCCTCAACCAGGGGATTCCAGTTCCCCTCTGGCAAAAGCTGCTGCCTCTGCACAAGCTCCAGAGAACTTGCACAACAAGGCTAAATAAAATAAATAAACTTATAATAAAATAAATTATAGTTTAAGATTATCATTAATAATCTAATAGCATTTGAAAGTTTTGTGGTGAAGACATGTCAAGAGACCGCGTCCTTCTTTATCCAGCTCTATCATCTCAGCTCTTGTCAGGTCCCCACTTCCCATTCTCCGCTCTACCATCAGGTCAGGCCATGAACTGCATCCTGCTCGCTGTGGTAACCTTGGAACAATGAGACAAGACTGGCTGAGAGTAGAGTACTGTTCTGACTCTTTGATGCAACAAGTACATCAGTTGTGTTTTTGGTTCCGGTTGATCTAACTAATGCAGCCTAAACCCTCAGAGATTTATATTATGGAAGAGTAGTGTATGCAAGATTAAAAAGATGCGTCTTTAGTCTAGATTTAAACTGACAGAGTGTGTCTGCCTCCCGGACAGTGCAGGGAAGACTATTCCAAAGTTTAGGCGCTAGATAGGAAAAGGATCTACCACCTGCACTTGATTTTGAAATTCTAGGTATTACCAACTGACAGGACGCCTGAGAGCATAATGCACGTGAAGGACTGTAATACAAAAGGAGTTCATTCAGTACTGAGGAGCTAAACCATGTAAGGCTTTATAGGTAATAAGCAAGATTTTAAAGTTAACGCGATGCTTTATAGGTAACCAGTGCAAGGTTGACAGAACCGGGCTAATATGTTCATACTTTTTTGTACGTGTAAGAACTCGAGCTGCCGCGTTTTGGACCAAGTTGGAGTTTTTGTAATAAGCCTGCAGGGCAACCACCTAACAGTGCATTACAGTAATCTAGTCTTGATGTCATGAATGCATGAATTAACTTCTCTGCATCTGAGATTGACAGCATATGACGTAGTTTAGATATATTCTTAAGAATGGAAAAACGCAATTTTACAGGTGTTGGCGACGTGGCTCTCAAATGACAGATTACTATCGAATAGAACGCCAAGATTCTTTGCTGACGACGAGGGTTTTATGGAACATCCGTCAATAGTTAAACAGTATTCTTGGTTGTTACTTATAGCAGTTTTCGGTCCAATAAGTAACACTTCCGTTTTGTCCGAGTTCAGTAATAAAAAGTTGTTACTCATCCAGTTTTTTATATCGACTATGCATTCCATTATTCGATGGAACTGCTGTGTTTCATGAGGCTTCGAGGAAATATAAAGTTGAGTATCATCAGCATAACAGTGAAAGCTAACTCCGTGTCGCTTTATTATATCTCCTAGAGGTAGCATGTATAATGCGAAGAGCAGAGGCCCTAAGACTGAGCCCTGTGGTACACCGTACTGGACTTGCGATTTGCGTGACACCTCATTGTTTATTGCTACAAATTGAAAACGGTCGGATAAATAAGATTTAAACCATTTCAAAGCTATTCCCTTAATGCCGACATAATTTTCGAGTCTATGTAGGAGTGTGCTGTGGTCAATGGTATCGAATGCAGCACTAAGGTCTAGCAGCACCAATAACGAGATACAACCTCGGTCAGACGCCAATAGCAGATCATTTGTAACTCTGATCAAAGCAGTCTCTGTACTGTGACATGCTCTAAATCCAGACTGGAATTCTTCATTGATGTCATTCCTTTGGAGGAAGGAGCATAATTGAGTTGAAACTACTTTTTCCAGAACTTTAGATATGAAAGGTAGATTCGATATAGGCCTGTAGTTCCTTAGTTCTCTAGGGTCGAGTTGGGGTTTTTTGACAAGGGGCCTTATAACAGCCACCTTATATGCTTTAGGCACATGTCCTAATGTCAGAGATGAGTTAATAATACCAAGAAGAGGATCTATAATTTCTGGGAGCATCTCTTTCAGTAGATTTGTAGGTATAGGGTCTAGTATGCATGTTGTTGATTTAGATGATCTAATAATTTTAGACAGCTCATCTTGATCTACGGTATAAAATAATTGCATTTTCTCCTTAAGGGCGCTGTAGTTAGTTTGTTCAGCGGTTTTCACTTCTGATTGCATTGTTATAATTTGTTCTCTAATATCTTGGATTTTATATGTGAAGTAGTTCATAAATTCATCACTGCTATGCTGATATACAGGATCAGAAGTCACTGACTTTAAATTCATTCAAACTTTTAGCAGTCACCCTGAAGCATTAATCTGCTCTGTCGTTATGTTTTCATGATCTGTTTGAAGAATTGGGGCATGATGTGCAACTGGCTAACTGGTTGTTATCACAGAATAAACCCAGACATTGATAAAGTTGATCAAATCTGCCGTTCAACGTTTCTTGATGTTTGTGTATTTCATCATTTGGTTATTCGATTTCATTACACATGATTAAAAAAATCAAGGTTTATCTTGTGAAGTTTGACCTTGAAAAAACATACACCAAGAATATAGTGCTATGTAAATTAAATAAATACAATAACATTATGAGATGAAAGGAAGATGATATTAAAGTTTTAGCAATAGGACAATAAACTCTTAATATTCTGAAAATAAAGTCACGATTTGACATATTTGGAGTGATGTAGTGAACAAGCAGAGCTTCACAACAGAAACCACATTCAGTACAAACCGTATTATTAAAACAAACAATGTACAAGCAAGCAGATGAGCCCAGTCTATACATGCAACGAGGACAGTTTCATATTAAGCCTGTCCGTAAAATTCATTCAGTGATTCATTCAATTCAATTCAGTGATTCATATTTAAATTACATCCAAAATATTTACGATGCAAATAAAAATGACAGAGCATTTTGCAATGAGTTAAAAGTAAGTGCAGTCTACAGGGCCGTGTTTACAGATAAGATATAGCAGGTGAAAGCAAAAGATGAGTGGACATGTTTCAGATATAAGATTTAAATAAGAAAATAAATCTGGGAGCTGGGGAACATGCAAACAAATGTTATGCCATATACAAATTTGTCCTTTTTTGAGGCATTGTCAAGTTTATTGATTGGTTACCTGCACCTGACATTTGTTTGTTGTGTTGTGATTGGACTGTGTCACTGTCACTCTTTTGTGATTGGTTGTGTGTCAGTTGAAGTAAGAGAGAGTCACAGTTGTGTCTTCATCTTCAAACTCACAAAACCTCTTGACTGGGTAAAGATGAAGACTACACTCACTGTGCTCCTCATCATCCAGCTCTATGGACTCGCCTCATGTGCCATTAAACAACATTACTTTATAAATCAGATGAAGACATGGGATGAAGCACAACAATACTGAAGAACCAACTATCATGACCTGTCCACCTTCATCAATGAGATTGAAGAACAGCAGTTTTTACAAGATGCAGTCAGTCAAACCTCTAATGCCTGGATTGGACTCAACAAGCCTTCTGGAACCTGGAAGTGGGCAACAGGTGAAGTTACAACACAAATCAGCTGGGACACTGCCTATGATCAACCAAACGATGATGACTGTGGCTTATTATACAAATCCACAAAAAAAATGCATGATGCTGAATGTCGTTCTGTGTTTTACTTCATCTGTATGAATGTGTCTGAGTTTGTGATGGTTCAGCAGTCTGAGAGCTGGGAGGGAGCTCTAGAATACTGTAGACATCATCATGATGATCTGGCGTCTCTGAGCTCAAGCAGAAGCATGACTGATGCTCTCAGTAAGATCACAGGAGCTCAAACACAATACGTGTGGATCGGTCTGCGCTTTCTAGCAGGTGGATGGTTCTGGATCAGTGGAGATGATCTTATCCTCAATGTCTGGTCTTCAGCTGGACCGCCTCAATGTCCTGCCCAAAACCAACGCTGTGCAGCTCTGGACAAGAACACACAGACCTGGACACCCAGAGACTGTGAGGAGAAGCTCAACTTTCTGTGCTTTAAATAACCAGAAGATATTGGGTCAGCTGGCATTTAAGTTACTGAATCGTGACATTTATCATTACCAGATGCTGATGCTGTTTGTGCTTAAAACGTTTTTCAACTCGTGTAGTAGTTGAGATTGTCTATAATTTTCATACACTCTTAAACAGGATATGTTAACATTATCACATTGTTTATGTTATGCTATTAACACGTGACATTTTGTGTTGAAGGAAAGGGACAACAGAAGTTGTGTGAAAAGCAACACAAAATGTGTAGTTTTTAACTGTTTAAGGTTCACATGCATGTAGTTAAAAGCTTCAAATGTAAGAAAGTAAGTTATCTACACATTTCTTTATTACAGTAAACTTTTGGTGAAAATTCAATGTTTTATGTTGATTTAGATTTTTAAACGTGTTTACTAAACTTTTAACTGCAGGCCCACAAATAAAGGTCCTTTTTGCCTAAACCTCTTTCTTTTTGAGAAACATTGTGTGAAAAACAGTAACTCAACTCACTTTTAATGTCACATCAGCACGTGTGGTGAGTGAAAGTCTTGGGTGCGTACTCCATACAGAGTAGAATGCAGCTGGACAGACAACTGTATGACAGACAACTGTATGACAGACAACTGTATGACAGACAACTGTATGACAGACAACTGTATGACAGACAACTGTATGACAGACAACTGTATGACAAACAACTGTATGACAGACAACTGTATGACAAACAACTGTATGACAGACAACTGTATGACAAACAACTGTATGACAGACAACTGTATGCCTTTACAGACTTAAGTGACAGTAGTGCAGACGAACAGTGCAAAGACTGTACAAAAAAGACAATGTACATTATACACATATGGACAGTATATACACAAGATATACACATTAGACGTTGAACATACACATTAAACATGCAGGTGTACACATGAACGTGTATGTATAGTGGATCAACCATAGTGCACATAGTACAGATATGGGTATGTAAGATTGGTAATGGATGGTTATTGCATTAGGTGCAATGCATGAAGCATTATAGTCCATGAAACTGTAGAGCATGGTAAAAAGAAATGTGAGTGTGTGGAGTGAATCAGTTTTTGATGTTGAGCGGTCTAACAGCCTGTCCTTCAGCCGGTTTGTCCGGGACCGGATGCTCCGGTATCGTCTGCCCGAAGGCAGCAAGGAGAGCAGCCTGTGATTCGGGTGGCTGGAATCACTGATGATCCTCAAACACCGCCTGGTGTAGACGTCCTGGAGAGACGGAAGCTCATCTCCCACAACACCACGGACAACTCTCTGTGCGAACTGCACCCCCACTCTCACAACAGTAGTGGGGTTGAAATTAAATGATATGATTTTACTGTTTAGAATAAATATTGTATATAAATGAATAAATGTCTTTGTTTTAAAGAGGTGAATTACATGTTCCCGTTGATTTCTTTGGACCTCATTTACGAGACAAACACACAATAAAACCGTCAGTACAGTCGTTTCCATGCGAAACTAGACATTTATCAAATGGCACGTCACATCAGGTCCCAGCTTGTGTTTTACACATTTGATATCCTATATGAAAGGTATAATGAGAAAGAGAAAGATTGCTCGTGTTTTGGTTTAACAACCGGAAATATATAAATGGTTGGTTCTGGCTGTGCTGTGTTCAAACGACAGAGTTAATCCATCTGCACACTATGCTGTTTTGAATACTGTTCATGATCCCGGCTAAAATCCATGTCACGCTGTGGGATCTCAGTTGTCACATCTGTGTAGACTTCCGGTTGAGTGAACGCTGGCTCGCCTTGCTGCCGCTGCGCTCTGGCCTCTTTTTAACATTCTACGACAACTATGTGGATTAACTATGTGTGGCTTGTGTTTACCTGGACTGTCCTGTCTTCACCCATCGACAGCACTCCTCCAGCACTCTGCCGCTGAGCTTCTGAGGTCCGCCCATGTCTGCACAATCCACCATCACCTGCTCTGCTTTTGCACCCGGACATTCTATATTTGTCTTGTCAGAAATATGTTCACCGTGGATCTCATCATTCTGGTCTACTACCCGACCTCCACCGAGGAACACCGGTCGTCGTGCTGACCTCAGTGTGTTGGACCGCCTAGCTAGGTTGCTTCAGTGCTGGTGATACTGTAGGCAGGTCACATACCATCTAAGAGATTTAATCAGTCAGCTTCCTTAATGATTCAATTCCTTTTTGCTTAATACTATTACTAATATTAAAATGAATATTACCTGCAAATATTTTCATTTATTTTCAGAAAATAACCTGAGGCCTCAGAGGCTTATGATGCAGTCTATGACATCAATCAAGACACATACGATGCTCACTGACATGATCATGACTGCAGAATCTTTAGTTCCCTTATATCATACAGTATGCATTAAGCTGGGATGTTAAGAGACTGAAATACCACATATTGACTATAAGCCGAACATAAAAGTGAACACACACAGAATACATACACTCCCACCTGCATAAAACATGACTCCACATGCACAAAGCACAGCATGCACACATACACGCACACACGTGTTATCTCAGAGAAGCACACATTTAAGATAAAAGAAAGAAACACAGGTCAAATATTATACAGACTATAAATTACTATATGTATTAATAAATAAATTAAGCAGGATGTTACATTTTAAAGTCATATATTAATAAACTTTATATATATTAATATACTTATTAAGACTTGGAACAGCAGTGAAACAAAACAAATCAGCACAAGACAAGAGACACGAGGTCAATATATAGGGGAATACAAACGAGGGATGATAACACAGGGAGGGTGAAGAGCAGGTGACAAGGATCAAACACTAAGCAGAAGTTAACGAGGGAACCAGAGGTCGGGGCTAAAAGACGCAACACCGGAGAGAGGGAGAATATGGAAGGCCCACAGGGCCAAAACGTCTCTCTCCACATATAACAAGGGATCCTGCCGTGATTCTGCCACAAGATCAAGAAAGACATGACAAGATGAGGCAGAATCACGACACAAAGAAAACGAATGCTCTGTCAGTATGAGAACAGCTCCTTATTGCACTGCGTTTCCATGCAGCTGGAACATTCTAAGAAGTCGTTGGTGACAATATATAAGACAACTTAACTGTCAGTGAAATGGTGAAATCTGATTTCAATTCGCTAGTTGCACAAGATGGCGATGGTGAACTTTTGGGACGCCAGAGTCGGCAGAGTAATTTCCGGTCGTATAACACTGTATAGGAAAAGGAGGATTTTTGGCCAGTAAATATGGGTGTTTTTAGATTTTAAAAAATAAGTAATACGTCAGCGATATGACAGATCCTCTTTACATTGCTGAGCACTTCATTAAGCCAAAACAACTCAATCGTGTTATACAACCGGAAATTAGCCTGCGTCGCAAAGGTTAACCAGCACCATCTTGTGCAACTAGCCCATCGCAATGGCCATTTTGGTCAATCAATTAGTTTCATTTTCAAAGGATGACCAGATTACCTATACCCAAGGTCTTCATCAAGGGCCACAGTGCTGCATAGTACATTTCACACTAATGAAGGTATTTGGGACAGCTAAAAACATCCAGGCAGGTGTGTTGGAGTAGGTAGGAGATAAACTCAACAGGAACCTCTGGGAACATACCAAACATACGTTTTATCTTTTGGGAAATATGATTTTAGGAAAGTACTACTGGGGTTTTTGACTACACTCATGAGAGGGAGTGGAAGTATGTCATCATCACAAACTGCATTGTGAGGTGGCCTGATGTCTGTTCATGACACACATATCCTGAAGAATAGTGGCGTGTACTGTACAGACGGCTCAAAACCAACAGACTGGATAGCAGTTTATTAGGAGACAGTGCCTATTTAGTGCTTTAACACTGCTTAATGCAAAACAAAATGTGCAATTGAGCACTTAAACTGAATTCTCAAGTGGTGCTTTGAATGTCTCATCTACTTACGAGTGGAACCACAGGGATCAAGCAACATAACACTTGCCTGTATTGTCCTACACAACACTGCTACAAGGCACAATGTCCTTCTTTGTGAAGGAGATAGTAGGGAGTTTAAGCAACAGCTGGAAAATGGATCACCCTACGGTGTACGGTGACCGGACGCCACCTGTTAGACCGCTGTAGCCATGAAGGCTAACGTCACTAAGCAATCTTAAACAAGACGGCGTGCCATTCAGGGATTCATTAGAGTCCAAAAATGTCATTTAGAAAGACAAGAGAAGGATTGCTTTCGGCATTAAATAATAACCCATTGACAGAAGCAGTTTTTATTGCTGTGTGATGCCAACACATCTAAAAGTCCTGTCCTGTGTCATCACGAGAAGATAACTCAGTGGAATAACAGCATACTAAACCCTGCTGCATTGAAAATATATGCTAACTGCATCCACCAAGTGGAAGCCCTTCTTCATGATTGCTTTGGATTTATAGATGGCACCGTTCCACCCATAGCCAGACCAGATGTAACACAGAGGATCTTTTATAATGGTCACAGACACATTCACAGTCGTAAATACCAGGCAGTAACCATTCCCAGTGGTTAAACTCGGTAAAAAGTAGTATAGTAAAAGTAATTTACTATTTTTGCAAGTATTGTCATTACTTTTCTAACTGATATAAAATGAGTTTCAAAATATTAACAGAGGGAAAGAAGCGTGACTCTGGATGCAGGCAGAATCAGGACTGTTGTCATTGCTGGAACATCACGGCATAGATGGTTATCCAATGTTTGTGTACCCACGACCCAGCATACCCACTGCGTGTCCATCTGCAAGCCCCATTTCCAAATTGTTTACCTCACTCCTCAAATGATGGAATTCAACCAAAGAATGAGTGAAGTCAGAGTGCCTGTGCAGTTTGTTTGGGGACATAGCAGACCACTTTCAATTCTTGGACTTTAAAATTTGGTTTGAGTAGTGTTGGAAAACTGCATGTAGTGTCTGCTTTGCCAAGAAATGCACTTAGCTGTCTCTATGATAACCAGACATCTCAGTTTTTTAACTTGGACACTCCACACATTTAAGACATTGTTGACAGGTTTTATAATTTATTATTAACAGAATATAAATTATCATTTGAAATGTTTTATGAATTACACACAATGAAATACATGAGTAATACTTCACCACCTGAGGGCGCTGTGCTACTCTATGTTCTGCCTGTGTTTTTGTAGGTTCCCATCATGCTTTGTCTGGGTATCCTGTATTGGTCTCACCTGTGTCTCATTACCTGTTTGCCCCTTATCTGTGTGTGTATATAGCCCTTGTGTTCAGTTGTCTGTTGTGAATCGTTTTGTATGTTCTCTGTCGTGTTGCCAGGTCGTGGTTTGGGGAGTATTTGGGAAACCTTTATACTGCACTTGGATCCGCTCCCTGGTTTCCTTCTGCTGATCGTAACACCCTCACTGACCTATGTGTAACTTTAAATTTAAGGTCTTGTGGGAAATTCAGTGTCTCTGCTCTTATAGACCAGGCTGTGGCCCTCTTGTACCTGGGTGGTTCTGTGAGTAGGGTCATCATGTTTTTCTGTCCACTCCATAATCACCAGGAAACATAAAGCAGCTAGTTCATTTTTGAACAATGAACATAATTAGCAATCTTGATAATACATAATTGTAATCTTTTAATGTGCTCTATCCAACATTAAAACAATTTAACAGCATGATATATTTAAATGGCTTTATAGGAGAATGTTTAAGATAGGTCAATGCTACCCGGGGTGATGTTGCCAACAGCAGACATATCTTTGAACAAACAGAAAAATTAATTTAAAATAACTTAAATTACAATCATATCAACCCAGATTACATTACAAGGCAAATAGTAGAACCATACAATTACAATGTTACATGCCATAAAACCTAACACTTACTTAATCTGTCACGTAGTAGCGACTACGGCAAACCAGCTATTCTCCCGTCGTAGACTGGTACAACAATACAACGCCACAAAGAAGCTGTTAAAGTCACACATGCGCAAAAGAAAGCCAGTCATTTTGATATCATGGCGACTTTACCAACTATATGTTTTCATATTTAAATAGTTGAACCATTTTCATATGTTGACTTGCTTTCCTGAATAAACTGGTAAGTAAAAACACATTTCAGCCTTGTTTCAGGCAGCTAGATGATGCCGGAGCATCTTTCCGAAATAATTTGTTTAGCTCTCCACCAAAATATGGATTTCTGTATTTTTTTCCAATGCTAACAAGTGTCGGTAAAGACTGCAGTCACATTTGAAAAATGCTTGATACAGTCTGCATTACCAAGTTGAATTTTGATCAAACAAAATTCAACAATTCATTCAGGGACTTAAAGTGATCGTTCACCCAAAAATGAATATGATGTCATGAATTACTCACTAGTTGTTTCAAACCTGTATACATTTCTTTGTTTGGTTGAACACAGAGAAATATATTTGGACGAATGCTTGTAACCAAACTGATCTTGGCCACCATTGACTACCATAGAAGACAAAATGACAATAGTAGTCAAAAGTGCCCCAGAACTGTTGCTGTCCTACGTTCTTCAAAATATCTTTTGTGTTCACCAAAACATTTTCCTACCATGGGAGTCAATGGAGTCCAAGAACAGTTTGGTTATAAGCATTCTTCCAAATATCTTTCTCTGAGTTCATCAGAACAAAGACATTTATCCACATTTAGAACAACTTGAAGGTGAGTAAATGATGACAGAATTTTCATTTTTGGGTGAAGTGTCCCTTTAAGTGCTTAAAGTAGTGGTACCTATACCTGGGAGCCACTGCTCTGCACATTTTGCATGTCTCTCTTATCTAACACACCTGACTAAAATCATCAGTCCGTTAAGGGAGAGATTCATGAGCTGAAGTTAGCAAGGGAGACTTTGTGGGGAGCTGGGATGGGGGTTGTGATGTGGTTGCGGGGGTGTTGTGCAAGGCAAATAGGGCACCCTTCTGTTATAAATCTTTTTAAAGGTGCCAAAGAATTCATTGAAACAATATGTTAAATTGTTCTCTGATATCTACATAGAATGTATGTGGCTTTATTAAATGCAAAAATGATCCTGAAACATGTCCCTTTACAACCCCAGGATTTGTCCCTAGAATGAAAAGGTCTGTTATTACCTTATTTGGACGGATCATGAATATTAATGTTGAGCTCTGCTCTGATTGGCTGTTTCACTAGGAAGAAAAAAACAAAAAAAAAAAAAAAAAAAAAAAACAAAAAAAAAAAAAAAAAAAAAAAAAAAAAAAAGATTAAAAAAAGTACAAGCAGTTTGTCCCTTCACGAGTCCCGTAGTTCGGTTGTTTTAACTTGGTTTATTAGTCAGCAGAATGTTTTTATTATTTATTTACATAGATGGATGGATTTACCCGTGTTTGCATACTGCAGTTATTATTTACAAGAACTGCTTATGGTCAAAGTAGAGGAAATATTAGAAATGAACTCTAAATAATCTGTTTTTATTCAGAGTTGTCTGCAGAACACATCACTCTTTTCATAACACGTTTAAAAAGTGTAACTTCTGGAGATCAAGCTGTAATGTAACGTTCGACTCCAATGCATCTACATGTCAAAGCTCTGGATGGAACGATCTGTCGTCTCCAGTGAGCGGACACAGACTGTGAGGAGCGAGAGTTAAATGGAAAGCGAATTTAACTAAAGTAGAATATGCGGACCTTTAGCGGTGTAAAGAGAACGTTTTCAGCATGGATGTGAGTCCTCTCTACTGCACTTCAGCTACCGTTCAGTTTCGCCTACCAAAGTGCGCCTCAACCTGTGATGGCAAATGGGCAGCGGCTCAAGCCACGGAGCCCTCCTGTTCACGCGAACGCGTCCCGGTTCCTGTCAGTCCGGGTTTCAAAGGAGAAATAACTGAAATACGGGAGAAATAACTGAAATACGGGAGAAATAACTGAAATACGGGAGAAATAACAAAACGGGAGGGTATGAAACACGGGAGACTCCCGGCGAAAACGGGAGTGTTGACAGGAATGCTAAAGATTAGCAATGCATATTTCATATCTTCGAAGAGTATTTAGTTTGATCACATTTGTAAAAGAGAGATAGGCCTACAGCTGTACAATTATTTCCGGAAACAGTGGAGCTCCTGGAGGCGTGCAGGGGGCGGAACTACAGCACGAGCACACAATACATCATCGCATTGATTCACTACAAGTTTGTGTTGTTCACCTTATGCCCGTACACGGTGATTGCCAACAAAACACAGACATATGACTCAGTTTCAGCTAGCGCGGGCGGTTCATGTCCGGCATCTTTTAGCGCTGAGACCGCGCCATCTATCAGTATCACACCATCTCCAAATCCAGCGTTTATATAACATTCATCAAACAAACATCTGAACTTCAGCGAAGCACATTGATGGGCGTGCTCTTTCTCTCGCTCTCGCTGCTTGATGTGTGGGCATTCTTGTCCAGGAGAATTGTCCAATAAGGGACTAAGAACCCTTGTTCCAAAACAGGAATTCATGTTCGAACAAAACATCAAAATGTACGAACCCTGGCGGAGTGAGAATTTGTTTAACTTGGTTATCAGTAAGAGGCTTTGGGATTTATATTCCAAATAAAATTGAATTGCCTGTAAAGTCTTTTTGAATTTGCTTTGTGCACAAACGCTGCCTCTGAAGTCATTGCCTGATAGGACTGAGCTTTCAGACGCAATCTATGTCCAGCCCTGGGGCTCATATAAAACTCGCCATATACAGATTTCATCTTAAAAGTGTACATATGCACAAAAGCTAGGTTTTGCATACGCACAACAAAAGTTTTCAGATTTATAAAACCATATGCGTATGCCAGGACCTGCTCAAAAATCTCTTTGTAAATCGCAGTTAGAGAAAGATTGTGCGTACGTGCATCTCCACCCCGTCTTCACCCTGAAAGTACCATATATGGAGTTTACAAAGCCAAGTTTTACTAAGCATTACCTCATCTGCATATAATTTCCATGCATGCATAATCTAATCCACATGACACAATGTCAAACACCGTCAAAGGTACAAGACATTCAGAAAATTTGAGATACAGATTAGACTATAAATGCCATTTGTGCCACACATATTACATCGCTAAAATCATCAGTATCATTGTTATGTTTTAGAATAAACATATCAAAATATCCATAAAATTGTTTAATGGTTCTCAGACAAAGATTTTAGAATAGTGATCTCATTCTTTTCCACCGGCCAAATATTATTTCAATTGTTTTAACAATACTAATCAAATTAGATTTATCCAGTTTTGCTGATAAAGTGAACATCTTTTAGCTATTTTAGTGAAAACGATGTAACCTACAATTGTCTGACTCGCATATTTTATAAAAGAAACCTGCAACTGTTACCGTTTTCTGTAAGTTGTAAAACAGTGTTATTTTTCATGATGTTGTGGAAATGCCTTCACAAGAAATCAACCTCTGTGCAGCTGCAGTTGTACAGAAAACTATTATCATTAGACCTTTTCAAACCGGACAATGGACCGTTCAACCACCGAGTCCAGCAGTGTCCACCATAATATTGAAGTACGTGCGCATCATTGATCATTGTTCACGCTAAATATTTATATTTTCTCATAACATGAGACATTGTGCACCTATAACATGCACTTAAATCATTAAAACATAACATGCCACAGAAAGTGATCGAGCACATCCTCTATAAATATGTCTAAATGTAGATCATATTTGTTTAACATCTGCGTAATGTCTTCACGTAATTTAAGTGTTTACTTTAAGAGTGGAATATTTTATGTAACTCTGTATATCAAAATGACAGCAGAGTGTAAAATCCTTGTTTACTTCATTACTTTTTTCACTCCAGGAAAAAGAGTGCGTACACAGTCAAGAGCATCCTCACGGTGCACACATATTTGCGTGGAAAACAACGTACGCACATTTCTATGCCCATTTTGTGTGTACACATCGTTTCTACATCAGGCCCGTGGTCATGTCTGTATTCACCAACGCGTGTTAGCAATCGAAAAACTGTAATGTTGTGTACAATAAATAACACTGCAATCTTGAATTTATCTAAGGACAAGTGTTTCAAGCACCATAGCAAGTAAACCTAATACACAGTTCTTCATGTATTTAACATTTAGTACAGTTTTTTAGTCGTGAGTCATGACTGTAATTGGAAACATTGAGGGGCGGTTTCCTGGACAGGGCTTAAAGCCACAATATGGAATCATTTTGTTATGAAATATCCCAAAATCACTTGCACAGTGTGATATATTTCATGCAGTTGTGTATTTACATTATCCCAAATGTTCCCAAGAATGTGTAAATCCAGAGAAATTCCAATTGAAAATAATGGCCCGTCCCTTGTCTCCCTTGTATTTGTCGCATATCAGTGACTTAATATCCGCTGCTCCGCACTACCCTCAGTTTCCGCTTGTAGAAACTACGGCAACACGCATATGCGGAAGTGGTTATACAGCATCTGTTGTTCTGTTATTATGGATCACGATTACTCTTTGGCGAGTAAAGGAAACCCAAAAAAGTGTAAACGTAGGCCAAACGAGGCAAGCAGGGTTATGGACAAACGAAGAAATAAAACAAGGATTAATATCGGCGTGGCGTTCTCTAAATAGAGAGAGCTTCGTGACCAACTTGGACTCGACAGAGACTCCGCTCTCGCATGTGTTTTAATAGACAGGTAAGCACATTTTTTTTATTGTACACAAACTACTCATGCACAGATTATTTGAATAGTTATGAATGCAGTTACCCTATGAAATACGGTATATGTTGCACAAAAATATGTAGCCAATAACGTTACTTGTAAATGCTGTGGGTTCGTTCCAGGTAAAACTGTGTAGCATTACGCTACCAAATCAAGTCCAATATCAGTCGCGAACTAACGTAGCATTACATTCCACATTTCTTGCAAGCTAATTCATTACGATGACATAAAATAAAATGTATTAATTACCTCGTCCGTGAACATGATGGGTGATCTCCATACGCCTCTGGGTGGTGAAAACTACATGTCCCATAATTCCACTCTCCTACATAACGTCATTTAGCTTCGCCTTTTGTTGTTGTTTCGAAAGTGCGCCATCTAGCGGTCCAAATATTCCATATTGTGGCTTTAAACCTAGTCCCAGACTAATTTAAATGTTAGAGGTGTCCTAATTGAAAACAACTTGCACTGACATAACTTAAAATATATCAGTGAGATTGTTTTGTCTCGAAATGCCCACCAGTAATGTTTTTTTGTAAAGTATGTTTTTAAAAACGACTTAAATATCCTAATTTAACCAAGGCCTAGTCCCGGTTTAAACTAATCCCTGTCCGGGAAACCGCCCCCGAGTGTCCTCTGTGACATGTGAAAGGGCACATTAGTCAAAATACACCACATTTACATTCACCCACACTTAGCCTAAAAAACAAATTCAGACCACCAAAATCTGAGAAAAGCAAGCAGTGTTTGCCTGGGAAATGATTCCTATTTTGCCTCAGAGACAAAGGAGAATGAACTTAATGGCCTTGAGACAATGACAAAAACTCATTTTCTTCTGTTCCTTCCTCTTCCAAGAAAGAAGTTTATCAAAGGACTAACATTACGAATAAAATGCCTTCTGGTCACAAAAACATTTAAAATGAGTCTCAGTGAGCCTGTTCTCAGCAAAACAAACACTCATTTATGTTGATTTTATGTTTATTGATAGCTAGCAGCAAGACAGTCCTAACAAAATTAAGCTCTTGTATGGCCTCAGACATGATTTAAATGGACATGATTGAATTGTTTTAGAACAAATTCTAGTCCAGTTTCTAATTTAGCTTTCATGTTCAAAATCTTGGAGAAAGTGATGTGAATTAGGCTTTCATGAGCTCTCTCCAAATTCATGAAACTTTTCAATCTGGTTTCAGGGAGCAGACCAACATGTACTCATTTCTCATTTAAAAAATCACGGAAGTTACGAAAACATGTTCCACAGCACAATACACATCCTCCACTGCTCTTTTGTCTTTTCATGTTCTTCAGGGTTCCATTTTGTTCTTCTAAGCTCTTTAAACGGACGCGTAAAATGTATATGAACACAAAATCTGTTCTGTAGTTACGTCTTTATTTTATTTCATTTTATTTTAATGGTGACGTAGACGTGCAATGATTCCAGAATTCTAAAGCATTGAACATGATGTAGAGAATCTATGGAATAGTAATAGACAATAACATTAACAAAGTTACAATGTCCATTCAATATTTATTGAAGTTTGTGTATTTAATTATGTTTATGGTAAAATATAATTACACAGGACCAAAAATACCACTGTTTATCAAGTTTTCATATATTTTTTTCAATATTGAAAAATAAATTACATTAGGAGGTTGAAGTCAAAGCTACTGTATATGAAATATAATTTTTTAAGTAACATTTCTTTGAAGTGATAAAGTAAACAAACGTGCATAGCAGAGACCCAATTCAGTCCAATAATATTAATAAAACAAACGATGAGCCCAGTATATACATTAAATACAACGAGGAAAGATTCTCAAATAATTTATTTTTTTCCTTTTATTCTTAAAATACTATGAGATTCTTCTCACTCTGTGCTCTTTTTAAAGTTTTAAACTTATAAATATTTTTACCACTGAGAATCAGGAAGACATTGCTGCTTTATATATCTGTAAATTATACTTTTTTCTCCAAATATCTGAGAAAATTCAGCACAGTAAATGTTTTGCTCTGAAACGAATCAAAGTGAATGTATACTGTGAATGTACATTGCTTTTTAAAAAATATAATTCACACATCAGGTATATACCGAGTATATGGACAGAACATTGCTCTTTTTAACTGAATGTAATTGTTCATTTAAACAAAAAGCTCTCTTAAAGAATCTTTTTGATGACCTGTGCACTAGATGACCGTATCTGATGAGTTAAACTTCAACTTTTCATGAAACAAACTTCTTTCTTTATTTGGTTAAACTGACTAAGTCTGTAAAAGTGATACACATTTACATTAATGCAAAATATTCAACATTCAAAATAAAATCACAGAGCAGCATTTTGATAAAAGTAAGTGCAGTCTACAGGGCCATGTTTACAGACAAGATTTAGCAGTTGAAAGCCTAAAATAAGTGGATAAGAAAATAAATCTGGGAGCTGGGAAATATGTAAAAATACCATGTACAAATGTGTCTTTCTTTGAGGCATTGTCAAGTTTATTTCATTGGCCACACGCACCTGACATTTGTTTGTTGTGTTGTGATTGGTCTGTGTCACTGTCACTCTTTTGTGATTGGTTGTGTGTCAGTTGAAGTAAGAGAGAGTCACAGTTGTGTCTTCATCTTCAAACTCACAAAACCTCTTGACTGGGTAAAGATGAAGACTACACTCACTGTGCTCCTCATCATCCAGCTCTATGGACTCGCCTCATGTGCCATTAAACAACATTACTTTATAGATCAGATGAAGACATGGGATGAAGCACAACAATACTGTAGAACCAACTATCATGACCTGTCCACCTTCATCGATGAGATTGAGGAACAGCAGTTTTTAAAAGAAGCAGTCAGTCAAACCTCTGATGCCTGGATTGGACTCAACAAGTATTCTGGAACCTGGAAGTGGACAACAGGTGAAGTTACAACACAAATCAGCTGGGATAATGGAGAACCAGACAGTAATTACTGTGCTTATTTACACAAAGACAGAAAGAAACTGTATGATGGTGGGTCCTATTATACTCGCACTTTCTTCTGTATGAAGATATTTGAGATTGTCGTGGTTCAGCAGTCTGAGAGCTGGGAGGGAGCTCTAGAATACTGTAGACATCATCATGATGATCTGGCGTCTCTGAGCTCAAGCAGAAGCATGACTGATGCTCTCAGTAAGATCACAGGAGCTCAAACACAATACGTGTGGATCGGTCTGCGCTTTCTAGCAGGTGGATGGTTCTGGATCAGTGGAGATGATCTTATCCTCAATGTCTGGTCTTCAGCTGGACCGCCTCAATGTCCTGCCCAAAACCAACGCTGTGCAGCTCTGGACAAGAACACACAGACCTGGACACCCAGAGACTGTGAGGAGAAGCTCAACTTTCTGTGCTTTGCATAACCAGAAGATAGTTTGTCGACTGTCTGACATACTGTAAGCACAGTTTAAGTAAAATGTTTAAATGTCTTTGCTAAACTATTATCTATTCATTAAAGGCTGTACATATAAGCTGCACTATTCTCCTGGGTTTCTCTTTATTTTGCCCGATATTTTCTTGTTAAGAGATATTGTGTGGAAAACATTAGTGGGTGTGCAGTTGAATGACATAATTTTGCTCCTCATGACTGTGTTTGTTTTTGGTAATAATCGGCTCAACTGTGGACATCAAATGATGCAATTCATCTACAGTCACCTGTGACATCTCTCTGAAGCTCTTCATATCACATGAGTGTCTGTGTAGTTTCCCTAAAAACCACTAAATATATATTCTATTATGTAGATTAGCTACTTGTGTATATGGTGGAGTGATAATAAAAGGGATTTGATGAAGTGACTGTTGTGTGTTGTATTACATTATATTAGTCTGCATTCATCATGATGGATTACATTTGAAATATATTTTTAATGTATGATGACTATGTACATATGATTTTATGTATTTGATTTCAAATACCTTTTATACTCAAACATGCCATTAAATGCATATTAAGATATGAATCCTAATGGATATTGCGATATTTAAAACTACTAATAACAATAATAATAATGCATTTTAATTAATGCCGCCTTTCAAAACACCCAAGGTCACCTCACAAGCAGGCAAAAAAAGAATAACAGTACAAATCACTACACAAGACAAAAGCACTCAAACACTGAGCATGCACAAATAAAGTGCAGTAAAGAGTCAGCAAAGCATATTATATAAAAGCCTGAGTAAAAAGATATGTCTTAAGATGCGCTTTAAAAGTCTGCAGGCAATCACTATTGTGAATAACAAAGGGAAGGGAGCTCCATAGGCCGGGGGGGGTTTAGCATAGCTAAAAGATCTGGTACCCATGGAAGTTAATCGAATCCGAGGCACCAGAAGAGAAATTTGAATGAACGGGGCAGTGAATCGATTCCAAAAAGAATAGATTCCTTGATTCTGAGGTGTTAGGTATCAAGAGTCGATTCCAAAGGTAAGACATGGATTCCATTAAAGGAAATCGACTCCTCTTTAAAAGCACTTTTAAGTACAGGTGTCAACCCACAGGTGTCAAACTCAATTCCTGGAGGGCCAGAGTCCAGCAGAGTTCAGCTCCAACCACACCTGCTTGGAAATGTCAAGTAATTCTGAAAATCATGATTAGCTGGATCAGGTGTGTTTGATATGGGTTGATGTTAAACACCGATTTCACGGGTCAAATCATTCAGTCACATGTCAAGAAAAGTTAAGACTTCAAAAAACTAATGGATGCAATCTAGAATTGTGGAAATGCAATGGTGACATGGAATATTCTTCATCGATCCATGAAACAAAAGTTATGTTTGTGCACAATGTGTCAGGGACCTCTTACCCTGCTCCTGGCGAGCTGCCATTCTGAAGATTTCAGCTCCAACCTCAACAGTGCAGACTGGTGTTGAATCACAATCATCCAAGCTTAGAAATATGCTGTGAGATTACACGCAGCTCTCTTCACGTGCACACTGAGCTCAGCGGTCTGTTACACAGTCAGTCAGTCAGAAAAGAAAGATTAACATAAATATGTACTATTTATGTGGATTTATTTACTAATTTGAACTAAAGCATATTGCAGTGATCTCCAACCCTGCTCAAACAAACCTGTCTGTCATTATAACGCAACCCTAGACATGTTGATTAGCTGCTTCAGCTGTGCAAGGTTGTGACAGGAAATATTAACTTCATAAAAGATTCTAAACCTACCAAACTTACCAGAGCCTGTCAGACATTGATATACTCTGCAGAGGTGGAACGTGGCCCTTTAGATTGACAGCTGCCCCTGATAGTCCCAGATTTGATTACCCCGACCCTAAACGGCCAAAAAAAAAGACGTCACTGTAACAAAAATGACAATTATTACAGTTAATATGCCATGAATGCACAATTTCACTTGTGCCTTGAATAGCATTTTCAGACTTCTAGATTTACAGACTACATGATTATATGGGTTTGTAAGGGTGGTTCCACTATAGTGGTTCAGGCTATAGGGATGCCGAAATGACTAAAGAAACGTTAACAGCAAGATGGTACAGAACTGTGTATTTGTCAATTTCCACCCTTCTGCCACTTATACCAACAACGTAGATAAGTGCAGTGATTATAGCTATATATGTGGCAGAGCGCTGCTATAACGTGACTATATTGTAGTGCAATATGGAGCGTTTAAATATTAACATAAAACCAACACTAGTCTGCAGATTTGTAAATGAAAGTATCTAATAACAGACTTAAATTGAAGTTACATGTGAAATGGTTACAAAATAATTGCACAACTATAAATGATACAACTAACAGTTTCCAAATGTATGAGATATTACCTGAGAGATTGGATAGAAAAGAGAAGGTTTAGAAGAATCAGAGGAGAAGAGCCAGAGCTCCCAGAGAGGAGAAAAGAGAGCCCAGGGCTTATCTTACATTTCCTTTTTATCCTTTCCTTGACCATGTGACTAAGCTAAATATGAAACATTCAAATTGACCAATCTGGACCACCTTAAACAACCACTGTACTGGTCCCACAATAGACAAACATCTGGGCCTATAGCGCTTGATCACCATCTCAGCACCCCTGTCATCTTTACAAGAGCAAATGATGCCTTTTGGGAAGATAACAGCAATAAATACTTCCAGCTCTACAGGCTGAACAGTGAGAGTGGTGGGCCAGTCAATGAAATTGGAGGCTGATCTTCATCAAACCTTAATTTGTTTTCAACAAAAAATGTGTCTTTAAAAAGGATACCAAGTACATTTACAGGGCACTGGCTTTAGTTGGAAAGTATATGCAGACTGTTCAACAACATTTTAACAAACAAAGCAAATCTTTAACACATTACATACGCAAGATTGCTACCATTCAATACACAAATTAGGCTATACATAAAAAACATGAAGAAAGATTTGACCTTGGACAGATACAGATGTAACTTTCCCAGCACTGCCATCTCAGTATAAATACGTGTTAATCATTCATGGAGAAGTGGTGAAAATAACCTTATTTTAAATGTAGAACAATAACGAGGGGTTTTAAAACAGCTGTAAATGGAAGGATACAGGGACATTTTAAGGATTCTGACTTGTGACGATATGAAACAAAGCACTTCTGTATCCCTACTGTTTAAAACCTCACATGTCATTTCAATAAAGCTAGAAGTAAAAGTTTGCAACGATATGAAGGACTCAAGACAACAGGATTAAGAGCCAGACAGGTATTTGTTCACAGAAGTTGAAACAGACAACAGCAGGCGAGTATGAATGTAACAGAGTCTTTGGGAATGCAGGTATGGCAGGGACAGAGTTCTTTGTGTTACCAGGAGTTGGTGAACGGGAGAGGTGCAGACAGCCAGCCACTGATCGGTTTGGGGAACACTGGGAATCGCAGAAGAAATCCAGAGCACTGAGAGCTCACAGTGAACACGAAGAGTAAGTAGGAGAACACTGGGAGATAGCTGGAGACACGCGGTAAATAGGAATCCACACACGCACGCACAAGTCCTTTTCCGGAGGGGAGATGGGACAATGTGGCTGCTGGGGAAGTGGCTGGCTTACAGTAAGTACTTGGTGCGTAGAATGGGGATGAGCTGCAGGTGCTGGCTAGGATTCCGGTGAGAGTGAGCGTGGAAGTGGGTTGGAGCCTGGCGTGTCTGTGACAAAGTTGTGGCAGATATCTCAGATTTGCAATGCTCCTCAATATCACAAAGAGATGGTAAATAAAGCAGTGCAAGAGAAAGAATAAATCTGTGAATTCAGTGTCAAAAATCAATATAATCTAAACCGGTAGGATCATTTTACAATGTAAAAAATACCCTGCCAGATTGTCCTACCAGTTTAAAAAACACATAGAATGAGTTTACGGCATAAATACGCTATCAGATTATCCTACCAAATAAACGTGTAGGATTAGTTTACAGCACAAATCGTCCTACCAGTATTAAATAAATATGTAGAATAGATTGTGGTAGCAATATAAAATAAACAGGTACTTATTTTACAGGGCAAAAAAAGATTGATGTAACATTGATCTGACGGGTAGTGTGAAATTTCAGGACACCCACTGCACACTTTTAAACCAACTTTGACAAGTGGCCAGTTCCAGAAATGTTACCTGATGGTTTCAGAGGGACGATCTCAGTGGCTGACCGGACGAACTGCAAACACTGAAGATGACGGGCTCGATGCTGTTGCTACCACAGAATCAGATTGGAGAGGTTTTGTGTCACGGTTGGTGGCGTGGAAAGGACCCAATTGCAGGCAGGCAGTGGATGAAGGGGTTAACAAAGGATATTTATTATAAAAAACACAAAACAAAAACCCCCGATGGGGTGCAAAACAAAACAGGAACTACGAACACGGAAACAAAACAAGAAAACAAAACACTTCCCACGAGGGGGCAAGAAACAGAACTAAATCAAAAACGGGACACGACAAATTAACACGAGGCAAAACGGGAAACAGCCACAAAATCCAACAGCCACAGTGTAAGTACAGGACCGATCCACAGGACAACATGCACATACAATGACCGACACAGGACAATGAAACATGAGGGTATTATATAGGGAATACAAACAAGGGATAATTAACACAGGGCAGGTGTGGGTAATAAAACACTCAGGGAAAGATAACAAGGAAACAAGATGGCGGGAACAAAGACGCGGACCGGAGAGAAAGAGTATGGCAAGAATAAACATGACATGAAGAAGCAGAGTCATGACAGTTTTGAGCAGGAAAACAAGTACTGAGGGTATACGCTAATATAGATCTTTAGAAGCTGTAACACGCAAACAACGCTGTGGAAAAAGTAAGCAGACGGCGTATACGAGCGTATGGCCCACACTACACCACTGATTTGAATGAGAGTCTGATGGTGTTGACACAACTTTAAAATCTTATGAAACACGCCCATGTCTTTGAAAAACAACATTGCTTTGATATGAGATATTATTAAATGTTGCTTTTTATAGAACAAGCTCTTTTTCATCATTGAAAACATTTTTATCTATTTTATTGCAGATGCATGATTGAACCCTTCTCTGTGGACACGATGTTTTAGAGAAGATAATAAGTGTTATAGATTTAACAGTATAATAAAACAAATAACTTGAATAGGATAACTGCGTTAAAAACGTTCTATTATAAATCCCTCATAACATCTACAATTGAAAACATTTTCAATGTTAAACCTAATAGCACTTGCAGTTGCTGGAAGTGTTTTGTCCCGAGAATCAATTGTTGTGCTAAAAGATCTAGGAAACCCATGCAAAACTGTTTTCCTGTCGAATTAAAATGTGTCTTTCTTAGAAGTATTGTTAAATTCATTTGACTGAGGACAAACAAATGTCAGGTGCATGAACGATAATGGGTCAACTGCCTGACAAACTAGCCACGGGTGTGCCAGGGTGTGCCGGTGCCACCCAAAGTGGCAGATGGCAGACCTAAAAATAAATGCAGATTTTTTGAAAGTCTTAAATGAACCCTTTGGCGCGTATACGATCACACCGGTGTGATTAGAACATTCGGCGCTTTGGCTGGCACTGAGCCAGAGACAGACTTACTCAAGCCTCGCACATATCACAACTATGCAGTGCTTTCAATCACATAATGTTTATTTTAGGCTTCATACATTTAAATTCACGTGCTGTAAATGCGGCACAAACAAACATGACTGTTAGCTCAACTAACGCGATCATTATAAAAGTGTTTAAACAACAAAACACATTCATATACACATATTTGACAATCGGAATATCAGATATTTCATATCATAGTTAACAAGTTTGTGAATATTTTGAATTAAAAAAAAAATACGTAAAAGCAACACATCAGTCATACAGCTGCTGTCGTTCTGTGGTGCGTCTGTCACCTGATAAGCAGTCCCGCGTCGCCATGGAAATATTAAAGTGATAAGTTCTAACGGTTGCCTTGGAAAAAAAACTCACACCAGGGAGTCATTCTGAACATTTTAAACTTACGTGTGAAAGGGTTTTCATAAAAAAATTATACTCGTGCTATTGTTGTTCACTTACAATATTTATGGATATGTGGCGAGTTTAGTTTTACACATCAGCCCAGTGTATCCTCTAACGTTACATGCAGAGTTGGGTTTTTGCACTTTAATCTGTTAATAAATGTGGCACACCCAGAGTCTCTTTTCCGGCTACGCTACTGATTTATAGCTTCACTGTTATGAAAGTAAATTATTGATGCATTCTTTTGTTAAAGTACACTTTGCTGACAAATCATTTCACACCTTTTCCTAAACTATTAACTATTTATTGAAGGCGGTACACACACACTGCAATTTTCACCTGTTCTTTCTTTTGCCTCACTTACTTTTTGATAAGAGATATCATGTGAAAAGCATTGGTGGGGGTGCAGTTGAATGAGACAATTTTGCTCCTCATGACTGCAGGGTTTTTTCTGCATAGAATATGTTGCCAGACTTGTCAGGTGTCTTCACGGACATCACTAACAATAGTTGAACTCAGTGGATTGTCTTTTGTTGCCTTCAGTTTGCCATTATGATGTTTCATTATCGGCACCACAGACATATATACACACAGCACACATTGGCCGCTTTGGTCCGCTGTGGTGCTACGTATGTAAGTGGTGCTGACATTACAGTTCTGACAAGACTGCTGCAAAGTCTGGCATTGCTAAAATGTGGGATCATTCTTTGATCATTCTTTTGTCATAAAAGTATCCCCCTCCCCAAGAGACATTAAAGGAGACCTAAGTGGGGGTTTACAACACGTCCAGGCTCTTGATAACAACATGTCTTATCAGAGGACCAGCATGGCGTGCAGCCAGAGACATTCCGGGCTGTATTGGGTCTGGATTCTCATCGTTGCTCCCCCAACAGGACATGTATGAAGTCTCTTGAGCTTTAAAGAGTAGGGAATAAGAGAAAAGTCCCAGTTGACAAAACCAGACTAAACTGTCATTTTAGTAGAAATATGTATATAACCCTGTTTTATGTTGCTATTTTAACTCACCTGTAACTAGTAAATGTTTAAGTTGGATTAAGGTTCTGCTGGTATTCATACATCTAAATGGCTTTATTCTTAATGTGTTTCAAACCCTGTCATATGCTAACTGATCCTGATCACCACCAGGTGATGTATGTTATAGTACTATAATTTGAATCATAGTCTTTCTGTAATCAATTTCAGTTATTGGATGCAAATTGTCCACACTGACAGAGCTATGCATATGTAGTGCTTAGAGAAACAAAGGAACTTTTTAACTTTGCTATTCTCTCCTCTCTACCTCTCCTTGCTTTACTTGCACTTGTGTGGTGATGAGGATCTTTAGGAGAGTGACAGTCTCTGAAAAGACTTCTTCAAGATTGTTCTCCTTAAACAGCTGCAGTAGGTCCACAGCACCACAACAGGTTCTGAACTCTTCCTTGCAGTAGATGAGACTAAGCTCTGTCTCTAACTTACTCCCATTGAGCACTGGATAGGCCTTCAAAGTCCTACTCAGTGCATCTTCAGGAAACGCCACTGTGTACTGTTCAAACCTGTCTGCTTGCAGCAGGGTGGCACTAACGAGGTGGCTTGTGAAGCAGAACCGTTCCATGGTGTGTTGGAGTATGGTGTCACAGACCTACAGAGTGAAGGACAAAAACAAAAATGATGTAGTGATGACAAAATGTCAATTTCAACTGCAACATGATCAGTTGTAAGTCATAGAGAGACGGAGACCAGTTTCAGTGTTTGAATCCCTGATTTATCCAAACTTCATACATATGGACTAGACAAACATGCCAAGTTTCATGAACTTCTGATGCTTAGGGCGCTAATAGCATTTTTTTATTATCAGCCATTTTCATATCAATCAGATAAAAAGGGCACACCACTAGAGGAAACCTAAGAATAACAAATCTATTTAGATCACTATTTAAAGACTATGAAAATGGTTAAATAGATTGACTTGTAGTAAAATATGCATTGCAAATAAATGTAGTATAGTTTCATAAAGTTTAATAAAGCCCAATATCAAAGGATCTACTCTTTGCTACAATATTTAAGCAAAAAAATTATAAACTCAAAGACATGAGAACACATTTAGTACCCAAAGAGGGTAAATGAAACCATGCCGTTTAACTTGTTGTTAATATTTACTTTCTTTTTGATAGCTTCCTTTGATAGCTTTTCTATGAAAAACTGCAGAGTAACAAGGACTACAATAAACTTACCTCTGTTGCAATCCGTTCATGGACGTCTGGACTAAGCAACCGCCGCCTCTTTGGTTGAGAAGCTCCTTCACTGCTTTGGTTAACCAGAGAATGGAGAGAATTTCTGCAAAGGATTAAGAAAATGTATGACTAATAACAATAATAATGATAACAAATTCAAAAGAAGGAATACAGCTGCTACCTGATCTTCTGTATGTCCTGCTGGAACTGCTGGATGCTCCCCTTAATGTGGACTGAATCTATGTCCTTCTTCTGGAGTTTGGCATAGAGGATGTCCACGTGTGGCATGATGTTGTGGAAAAGTTGCAGAAAAAAATTAAAATCCTGATCCTCCAGCAGCATGGCAAAGCCTCCTGCCTCTCTGGTGGTAACAGGGTCAAAGTCACCTGAGTCTCGAATAGTTTCAAAACAGCGAATGAGGCCCTCTCTGTGCTCAAACACTGTATTGATGGCACGGCTGTGGAAGTTCCATCTAACACTGCTTGATGTTGGTAGTCTATGGGCAACTACTTTATCAAGAACATCTGTGCGCTTGGGTGATCTTGAAAAAAAGCTGGCAAATCCTCCAAGGTTAGAAAAAAAATTCTAACTTTGGGTATGTGAGAAGTGGCCTTTTGCATTATTAGATTGAGCTGATGAGCATAGCAGTGGATGTAATGGGCATTTGGGTACACATCTTGAATCTTCCTTTGAACACCTGCAGTGGCACCTCTCATCACGCTGGCTCCATCATACGCTTGGGAGATGAGTTTACTCTTCTGATCCTCTGGAAGGATGACAGTAAGATGCTCTTTTAGTGCTGTAGCGATGGAATCAGCTGTAGTTGAATGCAGATGAATAAAAGCAAAAAACCTCTCCTGTACGTTGCTTTTGCCATCAATGTAGCGCAGCACAAGCACAAGTTGGCACTGTGTGGCAATATCGGTGGTCTCGTCGGCCTGGATTGATAGAAAATCGCTGTTTTGTGCTTCTTGGATTATGTGTTCCCTCATAACAGACAACATACAGTCCAACAGCTCGTTCTGCACGGTTTTCGAAGTTCCCTTAAACACAGAGGCATTCTCGAGGTGCTCTTTCAAAACTCCATCAAGAGAAGCAACAAAGTCGACCAAGCCACGGAATATCCCGGGGTTATCTGAGCTCTCGCTCTCATTGTGGCCACGCAAAGCCAGCTCAAATGCGCCACAACATTTGACACAGTCTATTATTCTAGACAGGATGTGTCGATTTTTTGTGACCTCTTCATTGTGCCTTCTAATGCCAATCCTGTAGCCTTCATCTAGCTGTTCAGCAATGCTAAGCTTCCCAAAAAACTGGAGCCTCATAGCGTTGTCAAGATGGCTGCGGCTACTTTCATGTCGCTTGCACTTATCAGAGAGATGTTTTAAATCGCAAACCCCTGTTGTTGTCCACAACGTTTCGGTGCCAAGACTTTGAAACAGCAAACAGGGAAAACAATAAAAGGCATGACTTACATCGCATCCAGCTAGCCAACTCCGTTTTCCATAAGAAGTGCCGGAAAAGCACCGAGTGTAAGATCGACCGCGATCACTTGACTGCTGCTGAATTTGCAAGTTGGGTCGATCTGGTCCAAGCTCCTTGATCCGTTTTTTTTTCTTCATCCGAACGCCTTTGGAACGGGTATTCTTGTAAAGATAAAACCAAATTTTCTTTCATCTCGAGATAATTTCGCTTGCTTCCACGTTAATCAGTACCTGTCAGTCAAATGACAATCTGCTGAGCGGTAATGAGAGGCGTTAAGAACGGTCCAATCACATGAGGCCAAAAATATAAAAACAATATTGATTCGCTTACAACAAAAGTGGGAGGGTTTGGGGCGCAGAGTGCTGCGCCCCAAGGATGATTTGAAACAAGCCAATTAGAGCTCAGCCTCAAATCACATGCTTTTCAAAAATGTTCGTGCCTACATACACACTCGTTTGTCCGGCGCCCCGCACACGTATGAACAAAATACAATTTAGATTTTTTGATTTTTTAATAAATGATAATTTGACTAACGGTGGAATAGTACGACTAAATTATTTTATTACGTTATTAATTTGCGATATATATTAAACTTATTGTTGGCATATTAAAGTAGCTTTCTTCTCTGGATAACTTTAAGGGGGCGGTGCCCCAGCACCCCCTATTGACCGGACGCCACTGCTATTAACATGTAGAGTATAAATACCCATATAGGTTCACTCGTGATGGTTTCTGTGTTTACTGCTCATGAATAATGTCCCTTAAACCTGCTCTAAAACTGTGAAGAGATGCATTGTTCTCAAAGGCCAGACAATAAACGTTTTCGTTTTTTATTCACAAAAACACAAAATTTCTCAAGATTTTGTCTGTTTTATGTCTGTCTTGCGGAGATTTTGCAGTTTGTAAAGTCTCTTAAACTCATTGATAACAATAAAAATAACAAGTTTTTCAAAAACCAGCCAGTCCCCATAAGCGTATGAGCGTTTCAAACGTGATTCATTTCCTGATTATGTAGATCAAGTATATGAAAATAATCCATGTGAACCAATGCAGAATAAGAAAAACTAATGTCATTCCGGTAACACTTTACATTAAAGGACTCATCGGATGAGCACTTTCAACAAGTTGGTATCATTTATTAGGGTCTTCATGAAATGTCTGGAACATATTTTGCTTAAAAACACCCAATGGCTGTGTAAACAAAACCCTTCTTGCCTCGTCAAAAACAGCTATGCTCGCAATGAGATACAGCGCAAATGATTTGAGATGTTTAAAACGAAACTAACCGCAGTGTTCGCCCCTGTTCATTAGCAAAACAAACAGCTTGTCGCAGCTGAACAGATTAACGCACATGATGTATTAACATATATACAGCTAAACTCCAAGTGCTCATTTGCCAAATAACATATAAATATAGAGTAAGTTTAACACTGGCTTTAAATGTTCTATTTAGCCCATGACTGACTTAGCTCCCTTCGCTATCATATGCTAACATTATCCTCCTATATAAACGGTACATGTACGTCAATTCAGACTGTTGATAAATATTACTTACATCGGCAGTTTTGTCTCGTTCAGTCGGTCTCGATCCCTCTTGAGGAACAACTTTGAAGCTAATCCTGATTGTACTGTCCCAGGTTGATAAAACACTGCAGCTTGAAGTGATTCACGCAAACAAGCAGGTTTTTACTTATGGTTTCTGAGGGATTTCCACTAAAAATAAAATAAATCCACTCCTGTCTCTTCCGAGGTTAGGACACTGTGCAGCGACTATTTTGCATGTTGCATGTTGTCCACGAACTTTAGCCATGGCTTCCCGTACACTGCTGTCGCTTGTGAAAACAACATGGGCGGCAGCGCTGTGGGTGGAATTGTGTTGATTAAGGGGCGGTAATATTATAATAAGATCCTGCTTTTACGTCACAACAGGAGCGAAATCTGAACGGCTGGATTTCTCACATGCTTGCAGGGAAAGGCTCATCAAAACAAACTTACTGGGATCTTGTTTTTGACGTTTTCTGGGTTGCTAGATGCACCGGGGAGCCGATTATAGCACTTAAACACAGACTTTTTTTATTTTCATCCGATGGATGAAAGGTACCCTTTATGAAGCATTTATAAATGTGTTCATTAATGATTAATAAGTCGTTTACACATGCATTATAAAGCAGTTATAACTGCATGAATAAAAAGGGTGATTCTAACAAAATACCTGCCAAATAGTGAGCAGGTATAAGATAAACAACATAACACCCTACAGTGTCCAGTCTGAAAGCCTATATTGCAAACAACATCAAGATAATAATGAATCTGTTTTCGAATAAAATTAATAATTAATAAAACATTTATAACATGTGAGTTAAAATGGCTCACTATTTGGCGGGTATTTCGTTAGAATCACTCTTTTTATTCATGCAGTTATAACTGCTTCATAATGCATTTGTAAATGACTTATTTATCATTAATGAACACATTTATAAATGCTTTATAAAGGGTACATTAATGTAAAGTGTTACCGGAATGAAATTCGTTTTTCTTATTCTGCAATGGTTCCAGAGAACCAATTATAGCACTTAAACATGGAAAAAGTCTGATTTTCATGAAATGGCCCCTTTAAAAGCATCATCACTTTTACATGTCTTGACACATTTTTATGGTTTACAATCTACTGTATGTGGAGTAAAACATGTCTCTGGTTACTTAAAATCTTGTCATAAGGAATTGTGAAATATCCATTAATTGTGCCTGCTATTCGTGTTATTCATCCACTAATGGCAGCATGTTTAGTGATATGTTACAGGGACAGTTCACCCAAAAATACAATTCAGTCATTATTTACAGTACTCACCCTGGCATTGTTCCAAGTCTGTATAAGTTTCTTTGATCTGATGAACATTTGGAAGAATGCTTGTAACCAAACACTTCTTGGCGACCACTCATTCTTGGCAGGCAAACCACTTTACTGCTCCACTCATCATACCCAAGTCACCCTAGTGCACACTTTAGACCATTGCCTTATCACTCTTGACCTCAAGCTGACGTCCCCAGACACATTAATTTGTGATAAAATAAAAACTACTGAAACGAATGTGTGTTTTCCCCATGTTAAAAAACTGGGGTGTCTGACACAGACGACCTGTCGGTGGGTCCCGGACTGAAACGTTTGGGAACTCCCTCCTCATTAATGACAAACATGACTTATCAAGTATGCAGGAGAAACAGATGGAAGAATACACATTGGTATTTTCACTTATTACTTCAGCCATTGCCAGGTGGGATACAAATATATAATAAACTTTCAAAATTTTGTTTTGAACTATACATTTCATGAAACTACAAAGTTGTGACTTTTTCCATTTATTTGAGACAAGTTTTCTATCAAATACAATGTAATTAAACTTGCAAAATAGAAGATAGCAACCGCATATCGAGAACAATAAGGACGAATACAGCAACAGAGCGCAATTAAGAGCTCAATGTTTGGTACATGTATGACTTGAGTAGCCACTTTTCAAATATTTTCATCATTTTATTGAAAATAAATGCCTTTACGATCTGATATATGTGATGGGGAAATAAGGGAAATAAGTGACACACACTTTGCGCTGTAAGCCACTGGAGCCGCTAACACTTTTTCTATTCCGATCTGAAACTGGTGGGCGGAGTTAGTGTAAATAACCTCTGCTGACAAGGCAGGCTAATTGCATTGAAAATAGACACTCTGTATTTTTTATTTCTTCCAATGAGTGCTGGGGACAAAATTTACTTTGGCTAGAAGTGGTGGGGACATGTCCCACCCGCAAATTACACCTGTGCTGACCTTTGTTTTCATCAGTCTTTCCTCTCTCCCTTCTCCTCTAAGGTCTTTATCTCAAGTGAAAGTAAACTATTTCTCACAGTTCTCAAAAGGACCGTCTGAAGATCTACCGCACAAGATATTTGTGGAAAATATAAGAATTTGTGTTCCAAAGATGACCAGAGGCCCTGGGGTTATTTTTATGTTCATTTATGACAGAATCTTTATTTTGCTCAGCTTTTTCAAGGATCGGCTAACACACAAACCGCTTCAGCTTTGTCATGTCTTGCATGTGTCCTGACACACTTAAAAATGTTTATTTTTTGTTCAATCCATCAAATATTTGTAGATTTTTGGAATTTGCTTCACTTGATTGAGTCATGAATGTAATTGGAAACACTGAGTGTCCTCTGTGACATGTGAAAGGGCACATTAGTCAAAATACACCACATTTACATTTACAGTCACCCACACTTTGCTTAAAAAACAAATTGAAACCACAAAATCTGAGGAAATCAAGCAGTGTTCGCTGAGGTCTATCCAAATGTATGAAACTTCTCAGTCTGGTTTCAGGAAGTTATATCATACAGAACCTGCCCTATTAAAAGTATCTGATGATATCTTTCTGGCTTCTGATGGTTTCTGGTGGAAATGTTGTCACTTTGATCTTAAGCTTTTAATCTGGTTGACCACTATGTATTTATTTCTCATTTAAAAATATCACTCTTAAGGAGCATGTATGATAAGGTTTCACTTTAACTTTACTTAGTGTGTAATATAGCTGTTTGAACATAAACAACATCTGCAAAGTCATAACGCTCATACTTCACAGCAAAGGGAGATATTTTCTTTGACAGAAATCACCTTTTCACGAGTATAATGATGCGTTCCAGACAACTCGGTTTTCGCATATCATATCGTAAAATATCCGACTTCTGACCTCAACATGTTTCAGTCAACCACGCGTCACATTCACATGTGTACCACGTGATAAGGCATTTGTTCCTAAACAGTTTCTGGATATATTACCGTTCATGCTCATATATATTACATGTTGTAAAAGTAGTTCTTGTGAAAGTTTGAACTTTTCTTGACTATGTGTTATTGAATCTGTTCAAATGTTATTCTAAATGCATGATGTGGTTTACATTTCAATCGTCTTTTATGTTGTTAATGTTTGGTCAACCTCCTTCTTCCTGTAAAAGAAAGAAAGAAAGAAAGAAAGAAAGAAAGAAAGAAAGAAAGAAAGAAAGAAAGAAAGAAAGAAAGAAAGAAAGAAAGAAAGAAAGAAAGAAAGAAAGAAAGAAAGAAAGAAAGAAAGAAAGTGTGTTTCTTGACAAATCTTAATGAGATATTTTCAATTCAAAACCACAAGACTCAACATCTCTATGTTAGTTTCTTTTTGTAGATATGACTGTCAGTGCATTAAACTTTTCTTATAACTTTTTCTTATTTTACTTACATCTGAAAATGTATGTGAACAGTCAGCTTCACCTCTTTTCATTTGATTGCTCTCAAATACTTTTATTTGGATATAATGCACACCATTACACACGACTAAAAAACTGTCCCTGTATTTCAAGTTTAACGTCTTTTTAAATATCATTAATTAAATATACAACAACATTTTTGTGACAAGAAAATAATAAATAAAATAACATTAGAGATGAATTCATGTAACATTATGTTACTAAAATTACTAAAACAAATTACATATGAGTTTATTCTCATATTAATATGGCTTTATTCTCAAAATAAAGTGTTTTTAAAGTATGTGGGACAGAAATTTGCTATTTTTTAACTGTGTGTTTTTGTTCATCTAAACCAAAGCTCTCAAAAATAAGCCTTTCTCATCTGTTGTGCTGTGACATTGTGAGAAATGAATGGGTTGTAAATCCAGGCATCTTTTTCCTGACCCATGCATTACAGTAAGTCAATTTATCTGATGAGTTTACAATTTAAATAAACTTATTAAGCTATATATAAAAAGATAACAATAACTGACTCTGTCTTTTAGATACAGCAGATTAAAGATACATTTATATCAGTGTTTAAGAATCAGATAAAATATTATTTATTAATAATCAACTGCACGAAATGAACTAGGAAACACATGCACTGTTGTTTTCGTTTCAGATTAAAATTTGTCTTTCTTTGAAGCATTATCAAGTTAATGTGTGATTGTGATTGGTCACCTGCACCTGACATGTGTTTGTTGTGTTGTGATTGGACTGTGTCACTGTAACTCTTTTGTGATTGGTTGTGTGTCAGTTGAAGTAAGAGAGAGTCACAGTTGTGTCTTCATCTTCAAACTCACAAAACCTCTTGACTGGGTAAAGATGAAGACTACACTCACTGTGCTCCTCATCATCCAGCTCTATGGACTCGCCTCATGTGCCATTAAACAACATTACTTTATAGATGAGAAGAAGACAAGGCCTCAGGCCAGGCAGTATTGCAACGCCTCCTATACAGCTCTGTCCACCTTCCTTAATGATATTGAGAAACAACTATTTTTAAAATATGCAGTCAGTCAAACCTCTGATGCCTGGATTGGACTCAACAAGTCTTCTGGAACCTGGAAGTGGGCAACAGGTGAAGTTACAACACAAATCAGCTGGGATGCTGGTGAGCCGGCCAATCATTTATGTGCTTATTTACACAAAGACAGTAAGAAACTGCATGATAGAGATTGCACTTATACTTGCACCTTCTTCTGTATGACAGTAATTGTGAATACTGTGATGGTTCAGCAGTCTGAGAGCTGGGAGGGAGCTCTAGAATACTGTAGACATCATCATGATGATCTGGCGTCTCTGAGCTCAAGCAGAAGCATGACTGATGCTCTCAGTAAGATCACAGGAGCTCAAACACAATACGTGTGGATCGGTCTGCGCTTTCTAGCAGGTGGATGGTTCTGGATCAGTGGAGATGATCTTATCCTCAATGTCTGGTCTTCAGCTGGACCGCCTCAATGTCCTGCCCAAAACCAACGCTGTGCAGCTCTGGACAAGAACACACAGACCTGGACACCCAGAGACTGTGAGGAGAAGCTCAACTTTCTGTGTTTTAAATAACCAGAAGATATTGGGTCAGCTGTCTAATATACAGTTGCCTAAAGGTAAAACAAATGTGGCATTACTGAATCATGACTTTTGTCTTATTACCAGATGTTGATCTGTTTAAAACTTCTTTAAATAGTTTTGGTTGTTGTAGTTGTCTATTACTTTCATAGATACACATGCCTCCAGATGTTGATGTAGTTTATAGCTTCACTGTTGGGAAAGCTGGCACATTTTTTTCATTACAGTAAAATCGAAATGTTTCTTGTTGTGTCACTGTTTAAATCTGTTTGCTGAAATGTTAACTAAGGTTGTACACAAATGCTGCAATTTTCACCTGTTCTTCTTTGCCTGATACTGTCTTCTCGGGAGATATCATGTTAAAAACATTGGTGGGTTTGCAATAATATGAGATAATGTTGCTCATCATTACTGTGTTTGTTTTAGTAATAAAAGGCATAACTATAGACATTAACTCATAAAACACATCTACAGTCAACATTAACAGTCAAAAATAAATTATATTACAAATAAATTCAACAGTTTCAATCACAAAGGTCACTAAACAATAGGTGCATTATTTTTCAGAGAAGTTCCTCATTACTATAAACCAAGATTCGGTAACAAACACCCATACAAAAAAGCTTAAATATAGCTGCAAGCAGCAATTACAGGGTCAAGCACTTCAAAGGCACAAAGGGAAAAACATGTGACATATGGTCATGTCAGATGATGAGTTTTTGAAAGCAGGTATGAAAACAGGGAAAATCGCTTGGAACACAATATAGACTACTTCATCGTACCGCACGCACCAGGCCCAAAGTTATCTTCCGGTCTGTGATTGGTTATAATATAAAAATGTATTTAATATTTCATTTATATTCATGTTGATTTATATAAACATGAATTGTACTAATGTAGATATAGTAAAAACTACTTAACGGTTCCAAATTTTTGCAGAGGTCTACCGGTAGTTTGGGCATAACATAACATTTATGTTGTTGCTCCTGAAACTGCCAATAGGTGCATATAACTTTTGACGAGTAGGTGGCACTGTCCCCAAATTTGTGTGAGGGAACAAGATGTGCCAGTGATGATACATACCAAGAGTTACGCCCTGTTGCTGGCGCCTTGGTTCGCCACCTGAGGGCGCCATGCTATTCTGTGTTCTGTTTGTGTTTTTTAAGGACTCCAGTTCCCATCATGCTTTGTCTCGTTATCATGTATTGGTTTCACCTGTGTCTCATTACCTGTTTGTCCCTTAATCTGTGTATATATAACCCTGTGTTTCAGTTGGCATTTGTCAGTGTTGTTTCAGAGTTTCTGTGTCTTTTAGTTTTCTTTGTTACTTGTTCGTGTATTGTTATTGTTAAAAATACTGCACGTGGATCCACTCCTTGTTTTCCCTCTGCTCAACGTGACACCGAGTTTGTGTCAATACACACAAGTTTTGCAGAGATACAGACACATGACTCTTTGTTATGTTTGCATTATAATTAGATAACACTGTATACGAGAACCATTTGACCAATTGAAAAACTTGAATCACTTTTTGACAGGACTGTCTCTAGGTTATGTTAAAAAAGTAGGTTTAATAAGGATTCAAACTGCATTCAAATCTAAAGCATACTAACACATGTTTAATGGCATGACACAGTCAGAACACATATTTTGTATTGATTTACCTGGACTTTAAAAAGAGCCACAACTCGTCACCTTGGCATTAAAAGGTTCTATTTGGATTCTGAGCAGTTTGGAAATAACAAGCATTAAAGTTTTTGCATTCCATTTGACTCTGTAGATTAAACTTGTACCCAAAATGTACACAACGTTAAGGATAAAAACATCAGATAAATAAATGGTCGCGGAATGAAAATATGTAAAAACTCAAATTCGACAAAAAGGTCATATAGAACCTTATAATTACAAGGCAATGAATTGTGGACCATGTTCTTAATCATGGACTTGCAATGGCTGAGGTTGGTCAAAGTGTCTTTCAGACATTTTGTAGGGAGAACAGGTGAGTGCACTTGCATTTTTTTCATTGTACAGTTGGGGACAAAAATATTAGCCCCCTTGGTAAATATGAGCAAAGAATGCTGTGAAAACAAATCTGCATTGTTTCTCCTTTTGATCCTTTATTTTAAAAAATCTGAAAAATCCAATGTTTCATTGAAGTAAAACAATTTAAAGTAGGGGGAAATCACATTATGAAATAAATGTTTTTCTCTAATACATACTGGCCACAATTATTAGCCCCCCTTCATTTAATTCCTTTTGCTTCCTTCATTTGCAAGAAAAACAGATCTGAGTCTGCTCTTATAATGTCCGATGAGGTTGAAGAATACATGACAAGTGATCTTAGACTATTCCTCCATACAGAATGTCTCCAGATCCTTCAAATGTTGGTGCTGCCTCTTCTTCAGTTCATCCACTCATGTTCTATAGTGTTCAGATCAGGGAACTGGGATGGCTGTGGCAGGATCTTGATTTTGTGTTCAGTGAGTCATTTTTTTGTTGATTTGGATGTTTGTTTTGAACCTTCAATGTGCTGATGGAAGATCTAACCACGACCCATTATAAGATTTCTAGCAGAGCAAGTCAGGTTTTGATTTTTTTATCTGTTGGTATTTAATATAATCCATGATGCCATGTATCTGAACAAGATGTACAGAACCTCTGGTATAAAATTAGGTCCAGAACAATGAAGTTCCGGCAGTATATTTAAATGTGGACATGGGGCACTTTTTTATCCCTGTGTGCACCAAACTTATCTTGTGCTCTTGCTGGCAAAAAAACTCTGTTAAATTCCATATGGCCATAGACCCCAGTCCTGGTTAAAGTTCCAGTATGGCAGATTAATATGGTGGAGTTTGTTTTTGCATGAGAGCAGAAGATTTGTTTCTTGAACAGTGTGCCAAACAACTTGTGCTGATGGAGGTGCAGTTTTCCTTTATTTTATGAAATGCTTTCTGACCCCAAAATTCAACTCATGTCTGCAATTCTCCATCTGTGATGTTTGAAGAGTCGTTGGCCACTCAAATTCTTCTCCTCACTGTGCAGTGAGACAATATAGACACACATTCTCTTTCAGGCAGGTTTGCAACGTCTCCAGTCGATTAAAACGTCTTGCTCATTGCCCTGATGTTGGAAATTAGATGTATTTATTGTTTTAACTATTTATTTAAAGCTTCTTTCTATTTTGTGTAGCTCAAAAATCTTTAGTTGCCCATCAGAACTATATTCTTTGGATTTACCCATTGTGATGAATGATTAAAGGAGTTTGGGCTTTGTGTTACTTAATATTTATTCTCCTGTGCAAAAAGAAGTAACGACTGGACAACATCATGTTTCTAGTCACCTTGGTGTGCTAAGAAAATGTAAAAATCAATGAAAATATACCTGAGAGATGTTTCACTCGTAAGAATTTCTGGGGAGGCGAATAATTGTGGCCAGTGTGTATTACAGAAAAACATTTATTTCATAATGTGATTTCCCCCTACTTTAAATTGTTTTACTTCAATGAAACATTGGATTTTTGTGAATTTTTTAAATAAAAGATCAAAAGGAGAAAAAAATGCAGATTTATTTTCACAGCATTCTTTGCTCATATTTACCAAGGGGGCTAATATTTTTGTCCCCAACTGTATGTATATTTTCAATGTATATTTAAAGTGTACCCCCTGCCTATAATAAGTGTAAAGAACAGACGTTGTACCAGGAGCACTACAAATCTGCACTATCAACAATTATATTTATAAACATAACTGCTAGCAGCAATTACGGAATCAAGCCCAACAATGGACCAAAGCGAAATAATTGGACATGTCAGAAGATTCGTCATGAGGCACGGTTTCAAAGGATGAAAGGATTTTGTTTCCACGACTTACGGTTCAAAAGTTATAGGGAAAAATGTATGTGATAGTTTGAACTGGTGGTGGCACTGTAGAATTAGATTTAGAGACTCGAGACTACAGTATATGCCATGGCAACAGTTCAGACTGTCCTCTATGTGTTTCACAACTTTCCCACTTGACCTTTTTGGCTGGCATAGATTTCCATGGCTGAAGAAGAAAAAGAAGAAGAAAAATAATAAAACTAAGAGATAAAATAGGGGACATAAAATAGAATTGCATTGACAATCTCCCATTCCCTTTGTGCTGGTCTATCGACGTTGTGTCGAACTGACAGAATGGGGTTTGAACTTGAGAACCTATCATCTCTGATTGTACTTTTAAAAGGCCAATGAACTTGGTGAATGGCATGGCATGCCAGTCTCCGCCCCATACATAAAAGGAATATGACGTGCCCATTCATTCACCTTTTGTTCTTCGGAACCTGCTAAGCTGAAATGCTGAGCGCATTAACTCCTGATTATCTACTGGATTCTACAACGCAGAGCAGCGGATTCGTCCTGGTGTGTGCGATTTCCCCTGGGCGTTTCGGTAGCACTGAAGGTGTCTATTAGAGCAAATTTCTTAAAAGAGCTAAATTTCTCACAGTGTGCACTTGTCGCCAGGCATGTCTCACCGCTGTAATCTTGGATGTGACCGCCTCATCCTCAAGTCTGACAGGCACGATACCTGCATCACATGTCTGGGTCACCAGCATGCTGAAGTAACGTTCGTGGATACGGCATGTCAGCACTGGGAGACATGTCTATCAAGGTTTTGCGGTTACGGTTGGCTGTGTTCTTTTTGGACACAGCCATAACATCATCTGCTTCTCATTCCGTGGCGGCTGCCAAGCTGTCTGCAGCGGCGATGGTGATGTGGGGGTTCCCATGGACGTTAACCCATCGCAGCAATGCCGCGGACTGTCCAGGCTCCGTTACGCTCACCTAACCTGTCACCGATGGGCGGTAGTTGACCGTCCCATAGCGGATCCATGCATCAGCGTGCAGAAGATGAGATTTCCGTCACAGCATCGGATGGCGTCTTTCTGGCATCAGACGCTGATGTCTCCCTGCAGCTCCCTACTTCGGTTGGTTGAGCCCAGGACGAGTCTGATGCAGAGATGTCAGCCGTGCTTGCCCGAGCCGCCGCGACCCTCGGGTTGCAATGCACCGCATTATTGGTACCTGGAAACTGAGCGCGGTGGCAATGGCGTTCTGCCCCGATACCTTTCTTCCCGGAAGTGCACGGAGAGCTCGCGAAGACCGGGAACGCCCCCTTTTCTGACACCGGAGCAGCTTAGGGCTACATCGATGTACCGACCAAGGCTCCCTTCCAAAGCGTGTACATTTTCTTCATCTCTGGTGTCAAAAGTTTACACTGCTGCGGGTCAAGCTGCCTCCGCACTTCATGCCATGGCTACCCCGCAGGCTAAGGTATTGAAGCAGCTGGACGAGGGAAAGCACAACCCAGCGTTTATATAGCAACTGCACACCACCACTGACCTCGCTCTCCGGGCGACCAAGGTGGCGGCCTCAAGCTGGGCTTTTCAGGGCCTGGCACCCACTCTGTCTCTAAATGAGCTTCCTTTCTCCCTGGGTGTTCCAGCATGCAGCAGGCTCAACTCGACATTGCGTCATGCCAATCCCACAGCCCTCAGTACTCTCCACTCGACGGTGCATTGTGCAGCGAAGACTTAAGGCAGATAAGTCAGCGGATCCACTCGCCTCCCCAGGGTTCTGTTCCTGGTGAGACAGCAGTTCTGCCAGCCACAGAACCTCCCCCCATGGGGGCGATGTTGCAGATATCCCTGCTAGCTCCTCTAAAGAGGTGTCTGGGGCCTGGTCACAGCTCCCCACCCTGTCGCGGTGGCTAGTAAGGATGAATCGTCTCAGCTACGCGTTCCAGTTCGCCAGTCGCCGGGACATTGTGCACCTCGGAGCGAAGTAGAATGCTCCCATGCTTCGGGTTGAGGTCGCCACCCTTCTGGAGAAGGGAGCGATCGAGCCCGTCCCTCTGGCCAAGATGTCTTCATCGTCCCCAAGAAAGGTGGGGGGCTGCACTCTATCCTGGACCTGCACACTCTGAACAAGACCCTTCACAGGCTTCTGTTCAGAATGTTGACGCAGAAGCGCATCCTGACGTCTGTCCGACATCAGGATTGGTTCATGGCTATCGACCTGAAGGACGCGTACTTTCATGTCTCGATTCTCCGACGGCACAGACCATTTCTTCGGTTTGCCTTCGAGGGTCGAACATACCAGTACAAGGTCCTGCCCTTCGGTCTGGCCCTGTCTCCCCGTGCCTTTACCAAGGTCGCGGAGGCTGCTCTCACTTCCCTCAGGGAGCAGGGCGTGCGTATCCTCAACTATCTCGACGACTGGCTTATCTTGGCTCACTTGCGAGACCTGTTGTGTACGCACAGGGACCTTGTGATCCGGCACCTCGACCGATTGGGTCTACAGGTCAACTGGGACAAGAGCGAGCTCTCCCCTGCGCAGAGCATCTCTTATCTTGGTATGGAACTGGACTCTGTTACCATGCGAGTGCGCCCAGTCAATACTGCGCTGTTTGACCCTCGTCAGGCAACACTTGGCGGTCCCACTGAAACTTTTTCAGAGGCTCCTGGGGCATATGGCTTCATCGATGGTAGTCGTGCCGCTCGGGTTGATGCATATGAGACCGCTTCAGCATTGGCTTCAGAGTCGAGTTCCTTGGACAGCGTGGCACACCGGCAAGCAGCGTATTATCATCACGTCTCGCACCCTAGCCCCTTGGACAGACATGTCCTATCGGCTGGAGTCCCGATCGGGCAGGTTTTGAGGAGTGTTGTGGTGACGACAGACGCCTCCCTGCTCGGCTGGGGTGCTGTGTGCAATGGGCATGCAGTGTCGGGGCGCAGGACGGGACCCATCCTGCAGTGGCATATCAATTGCTTGGCTTGCTTTGAAGAGGTTCCTTCCTCTCATTCGTGGCGTATGTCAACCACCAGGTGGCATTCGCTCAAAGGAGATGTCGCAACTCACCCGACGCCTCCTCCTCTGGAGTCAGCAGCCGGAATCCCTGCGGGCCACTCATATCCCAGGCGACCTCAACCAGAGAGCCGACGCGCTCTCTCGGCAGGTCACGCTCCGCGGAGAGTGGCGACTCCATCCCCCTCGCCGTCCAGCTCCTTTGGGAGCAGTTCGGGCAGGCACAGGTGGACCTGTTAGCCTCCCTGGACACCTCTCATTGTCCGCTTTGGTACTCCCTGACCAAGGCCCCCCTCGGCACGGATGCCTTTGCGCACAGCTGGCCGCGGGACAAGCGGAAGTAAGCCTTCCCAGGTCCTGTGCAAGGTCAGTGAAGAGGAGCATCAGGTTCTGTTGGTTGCACCCTATTGGCCCAACTAGACTTGGTTCTCAGAGCTAAAGCTTCTTCTGACGCTTACTTCTGTCAAGAGGGTAGGGGATCTGCATGCACTCTCTGTGTCCAACGAGTGCCTACGTCATTACGTGCTCCACACATAGTGACTCCTCCTCCTTGGGTAGTCCCGTCTGGCATTTCCTCACTCTTGGTTCCCCTGTCGGTGAACCTGTGACCTCCCCTCGGTGGACTCCACAGCTTCTGTGCACCCCTGGCCACACTACTACTCCCATGAGATCTCCCCACTGGTGAGACTGTGTAGGTATTCCACGTATTATCTCCCTATGGCAGATGTGGTCTCCGATTCTCCGATTCACGGTTACGCTCACTTGTGACTTGCACAGGCCAGTCAGTGTCGCTCTGCTGGAAGTCGCGACGCAGCGCCGTGGCGTTTCGTATAGGAACCCCATTCTGTCGGTTCAACACAACGTCGAGAGACCGACAGAAAGGGAACGTCTTGGTTACATATGTAACCTCAGTTCCCTGATGGAGGGAACGAGATGTTGTGTCCTTCATGCCACAACGCTTCGCCGTCCGCTGCAGCGACCGAGAATGCCTCTCAGGTTCCTCAGCCCAAAAGTGAATGAATGGGCACGCCATCTTCCTTTTATATCAGTATGTACGGGGCGGGGACTGGCATGCCATGCCATTCGCCAAGTTCATTGGCCTTTTAAAAGTACAATCAGAGATGATAGGTTCTCAAGATCAAACCCCATTCTGTCGGTTCGACACAACGTCTCGTTCCCTCCATCAGGGAACTGAGGTTACATACTTAACCAAGACGTTTCCTAGCCTCCCTAGGCCATGATTTCGGTTCATTTTAATTGGTCTGTACTTTCTTCCTCTCTGCCCACCCTGCTGTCCACTTTCTCTCTGTTTATGTCGTACAGTTTCTCATTTTGCTTTTACCACTGCACCAATACCTTCCACTCTGCTCTTCTCTTCTCTGCTCCTTCTCCATCTCCTCTCCTCTAACATCCTTCACTTTTAGACATCATTTTTTAACCCCCATCACCCCCAATTCAATTCAATTCAGTTTTTATGTATACAGCGCTTTTTACAATGTGCATTGTTCCAAAGCAGCTTTACAGGAGAAAATAAGAAAAACAGAAAACACGGAGAAAGCAAAACACAGCACATGTTGTTTATAGAACGAACGAGATCATTCTAATATTTAATATCTGCAGTCTCCCGATGAGCAAGACAACACGGCCCTGTGGTGAGGAACCCAAACTCCAATGATAAATAAGTGGAGAAAAAACTTCAGGAGAAACCGGTCTCAGTCGGGAGGGCCAGTTCTCCTCTGACGTGTCACAGCTGCACTCACTGACTTTGATTAAAAGTTACTGAGTAAATGTTTATGAATAGTAGGGAGAGTTTATTAGTTGTCATTTAGGAAATTTCATTTTGTTGAAACTGTTTAGGTCTAGTTTAAATTTTGATGTCAGACAACAGAGGAATGTTATAAGCAGGGAAAATAGTAATGGCATAATGAAACTGAGTGCAGCTACAACTTCAAACTGCTGTCATGTTTTGTAAGTTTAGCATTAAATACTAAGTATTGCAAATTTAGCATTAATGTGACAAGTAGTCCGTCTTTGCTCTTGGTTGGGGATGGAATTGCCTGAGCTGGAGCTGGGATTGTCAGATGGTCACTTTGCTCTTGTTTGGGATTTCCCCTTTATATTTTACATTTCAAATACTTTATATTACAACAATTGTGATCAATTGTAAACAGTTAGAAAAACTGTGATCATATTGCTAACACTACCAATGCAATGAGTCCTGATTAAAAGAACAGCGGAAGCACTCTTTGTAGAAGCCTGAAGAGTCAGGAGGGATGGCATTGCCAAATGTTTTACTTGTCTACTAATATTCAAAAAGTTGTCTTGGGTATTAACCTGGGATTTGCATATGATTTGCTTCTTGATGCAAGAGGAGGATTCGGCCTCCAAATTTTCTCCTTAAGGGATAGTTCACCAAACAATGAAAATTCCATCATGAATTACCCACCCTTAAGTCGTTCCACAATTCTAAGACCTCCATTCATCTTCAGAACAACATTTAAGATTTAGATGAGGTTTTGATTAGGTCCGAGAGTTTTCTGACCCCCATAGATAGCAAAAATACAACTTTATTCACCAATTTCCTCCCTCACACTGAACAAAAACACTGTGCTTGTGATTATCTTATACAAAATCCAGTAGAGGGTATGTACGTTACGTCACCACGTGAACACGCCAAAACATTCAGCAAAATGGCTACTTACAATATCAGGAAATGCAATTCCGTTCAACATATCAATGTCCCAGGACACACCTGGTTCCTTTGTCACCATCGAGTCCAACTGCTTTTAATTTCAGCAAATAATTGGGTGTTTTAGTCCCGGTTTCTTTGTTTCTACTATTAAAAGCAGCCATTTTGCTGCCTGTTTTACCACTCAAGGGAACGTGTCCCGACCTGTTCACGTGGGGAAGTGACATCAATGCATACCCTCTTCACATGTCTTACCTTTGCGAACAAAAATAAATAAAAATAGATATATTGTGAATGCCGGGCATTGACAATTATAGCAGCACAAATATATTTGGATTTTTGACTAATGCAGTTTCGCAAAGAATGTTGTGATTTGCACTAATTCACAAAACATAGTATTATTGTTGCTTGACTGTGAAGATTAACACTGTTCTTGAACAATACATAGTGAACATAATTGCTTGTTAAACAAAAACATGTCAGACTTGCCATTGTGGGTTGGTTTTTTGGTAGGCTTACCAAAAAATGTAAAAGTAATATGTAAATTAATCTATGTAACGTAATCTGTAAAAATAAAATAGTAACTGTACTCTGAAGACAAGTATTTTAAAATGTAACGTAATTCAATTACAAGTACTTGATTTTTGGAATCTGATTACGTAATACAGATTACACGTAATCAGATATTACCCATCTCCAGTACTCGAGTTGTAAAAAAAAATCAGGGGGGATGGTGGATTGGATTTAACGTTTAGGGACAGATCATTTGTGATGATGACAGCGCATATATATGGTGGGAGACCAACGGTGTACCCTTTTGATTATTGTTTAAGCACAAAGATAATTATTATATTATATTACTCTAAAACAACATACATGCTGTGGCGAACCACAAGTAATACGAGAGGAGACATTCACCAAGGTACTGTACCTTTAAGGGAGGGAGGAGTTAGTTGAGGAGTGTTGTTCCGGTTTGTGATGTGTGTGCTGTTTTTTGACTTCACTCGCTGTTCGGTGTGAGATATATTAAAGTGGAGAGTAAGCGGACCCGACACATCTTCGTTTCTTGTCTCTTCGTTTATTGCACTGCACAATGCTATTGATATATTACGTATCAGATACTCCTGTCATTGATCTTGACCGAGGCACCTCAGAATTGGTGTTGGTCCCCAGGCTGGCATGGCTACCGCTGCTCCTACAAATTTAGGGTAAATACAGGACAAATTTTCAAGTGCAACTTCATAATCTATTGGGAATTCATCTATTAAATGTTGAAACAAAACCTCACAAAACATTGTAAATGAACATGAATCCTCTCAAGTCAAGTCCATTTTAATTGAAGTGCAAGAACAAATGGATTAAAAAATGTACCATTTACAAAATCTGAAAATAATACATATAATACAAATACATAGCACCACCTGACATTTCTTAAACTTGAGGTGGCCAAACAAAAGACAAAAAAGAGGAAGCAAAATTCATAACTGATCAGTTCAACGCTGCCGACCCCATTCTCCCCTACAGTATCTCATAGAAGCTAGTCTTTAATTTCATGCGAGGAAAAGTAATGGCTAGTAATGGCTTTCCTTGCACTTGCCATTTATATGTTGTAGAATGTTTGGCGAATGATGATAGATAGCGCGATGACATTCCACCAGATGCCGCTGATCGGACAGGACAGAGTAACTGCGGATAACACTCATAATTTTTTTTTTTTCTACTTAGGATAGTTAAAGCGACAACGAGTAACTTTTGCTCACTGTTGCCCCACGTGGTTGTTTAGCGGAATTGTCTGTATGTAGTGTCATAAAAACTGTCGCAAAGATTTCCCGCTGGCAGCTCAATACACGTGAGTTTGTTTACTAAGCCGACGGACCCAGATACGTCGTTCAAACTATGTCCACCGATCAGGTAAAGTAGTCTGTGTTACCATATGTTCTTCGTATATCAGTACAAATATTTATGTATCGTTTCTCCATAATTATCAACTGTAATGTCAACACTATGGGCTGTACTACAGGGCTATACTACAACCTCAAAGTAGACTCGGGGGTAGCAGCTTATTGTTAGAAGTTAGCACAGAGCGTGCTAGCTACATGGAACATTTGTATTTACCCGAAACACAACGCATGGACTTGAATGTGTTTTGTAACCTATAGTACTTTTCTTTTGTTATTATATCGGAAGTCACTAAACACAATCGCGACCAGCCGTTGTGTTTTGTGTAATATATGTAATAACTACAGTCAACTCGGTATGAAAACAGCGCATAGCATGTACATATACTGTATATAACGACAACATTAGCCTACTCAACGACTGAACTGTTCAGCATTCACGTGGTTTACTGGTCTGAACAAAAGAATCTGCTACTTTTTACCACAACACGTTTAGTGTGGTTGTTTAGTCTTTATTTACGAGCACTACACACATTCATGACGAGACACGACAACATGCTAGCTATCGACACCGGCAACCATATATTATCTCTCAGCTACCTTACGCTTATAAAGTGTGAACCGGTGGCGCGCCAATGACACAGACTAATAACAAATACGTTCAAAAGTACAGGACAGTAACAAAAAATGTACAAATAACACTTACAAATCCAGGAGCCGGACCGCTAGGTCTGCATCCGTTTTGCAACCCGTTGCCTCTTGCTGCTCGCGCCACCGAGTGTAAGCCCGTCCGATATTGATTTGTGACCGGCCTCGTGTCCGATCACTCTCTCGCTTTCTTTTCTTTGCTTCCTCCGACAAAACCCTCTTTGGTTTTTTGGCTGGCTCTGCCATGGTGATGTTTTGGTTCGTTTCGTCTTACTGTTAGCTCTGCTGTTGGCTAACTTCTCCCAGGCTACGAGTAAAACGTGACGTATGCCGTAAAGCAGGGGATAGGCGGGGCTTGTACCGGCCCGAACACCAAAGTTACAAGTGCAATTTCAGCCGATAGGAGGCTGCTCAGGTAGCAACGGCAGTAAAATTCGTCCAGTTAAAAGTTGACCTACCACTAAAATAATTTTAGAGACATTATTTTAAGGTCAAAAAGTTGCTCGTTGTCGCTTTAAGGAGGCAGGCGTGTGTTGCTTAGGCGGCCGCTGTAAAGTGCTGTGGGAAACCCTGCAGTAAGATATTCCAGGTGAAACAGAAACCAAATCTAACATTAACTTTGTGAATGTAAAGTCTGGCCTGACGTTAGCTAGCTAGCTGGCGTTAGCTAACAAGAAAAAAGCTCCAAACTAACTAACATCGTTAACTGTGTTGTTATCGCCTCTGTCCAGAGATTCCGCCTTTGGTGACATATCAAAAGTATTCCTGACTCTTGACTTACCTTCAGTGCTACTTCTTGCCCTCTTAAAGCCGAAGTCCCTCAGGTCAAGCTGTCCATGTCGCTTGGGCTTGGCCATGATGCTGAAATCACCGGCACCTGCGCTGCTATGTCGCTGACTGATGTGACGTCATTTAAAACAAATCGTCGTGTCATTATGTGCACGTTCCCCTCATCCACAGTATTTTAGCCTTATATTCAATATTCGCAAAAACTAAATGTTTAAATAGTGGTAAATTACCACTGGTAATATACATAATAACAGAAGGGGGATGAATTTGATCATCTTTAATCTCAACTCGAGTACTGCCCATCTCTCATGAGCATCGCCCATCGCGTGTTATCAAAGATCATTATTAAAGATGTTTAGATGACCAAATACTTTACTTATATATATTTGAGAATTGGAATATCATACATCTCATACTGTACACAAGTTTGTGAATATTTTGAATAAAAAAGAATAAGCGACACATCACTCATACTGTTGCTGTTGATGAGGTGTGTCATGTGACAAGCATGGCGTGTCGCCATGGAAATAAGGACTGCCTTAAAGGGATAGTTAAACCAAAAATAAAAATTCTTATCCCCAAGTTGCTCTAAAACTGTATGAAATTCTTTGCTCTGTTGATAACATAGAAAGATATTAGAGGAATGTGGGAAACTAAACAGTTCTGAGGCACCATTGACTACCATAGTAGTTTTTTCCTACTGTGAAAGTCAATAATGCCCCAGAACTGTTTGGTACTGATGTTGAGGGTGAGTAAATAATGGGAGAATTTTCATTTTTGGGTGAACTGAAAAAAACTCAAGCTGTAGGCTCATCTGCAGCATTTTTAAATGTACATTTGAAATGCGCAAGCATGCATGTGACGTGACAGCGTGACCATACCATTTCTTTGTAAAGATATAATAGGGTACTGGGCAGAACAGAGTTAAGTGTATTGGTCCGGCCCTCTACAACCCTGCCAGTTTCTCATGTGGCCTCTTGGGAAAACGAATCGCCCACTCCTGTCTTATGGCGTTGCCTGGATTTCTGGTTTGACAGGATTCGTGCGTCAATCTGGCTGACAATGTAAATGAGATATTTTCAATTCAAAACAAAGTAACTCACATCCCTGTGTTACTTTCTTTTCCTGGATATCAATGTCAGTGGATTAACCTTTTATTATAAAACAGCTACATATGTACACACACACATATACTGTATATATATATATACAGTATATCAATCAATCATGTCATCACATTTGACTGAGTGGATCAGCAGATGTGTAAGAATGGAGATCGCTGCACTGCTGCTTCAGCTCTGTGTTTGTCCCGCAAGCATGCGCTGCTTACATTTGCCTTACATTTGCTCACATGTGCATTGTGAAGCCTCAGCAGCTATGTGTAANTTAGGGTAAATACAGGACAAATTTTCAAGTGCAACTTCATAATCTATTGGGAATTCATCTATTAAATGTTGAAACAAAACCTCACAAAACATTGTAAATGAACATGAATCCTCTCAAGTCAAGTCCATTTTAATTGAAGTGCAAGAACAAATGGATTAAAAAATGTACCATTTACAAAATCTGAAAATAATACATATAATACAAATACATAGCACCACCTGACATTTCTTAAACTTGAGGTGGCCAAACAAAAGACAAAAAAGAGGAAGCAAAATTCATAACTGATCAGTTCAACGCTGCAATGCTGCCGACCCCATTCTCCCCTACAGTATCTCATAGAAGCTAGTCTTTAATTTCATGCGACGAAAAGTAATGGCTAGTAATGGCTTTCCTTGCACTTGCCATTTATATGTTGTAGAATGTTTGGCGAATGATGATAGATAGAGCAATGACATTCCACCAGATGCCGCTGATCGGACAGGACAGAGTAACTGCGGATAACACTCATAATTTTTTTTTTTTCTACTTAGGATAGTTAAAGCGACAACGAGAAACTTTTGCTCACTATTGCCCCACGTGGTTGATAAGCGGAATTGTCTGTATGAAGTGTCATAAAAACTGTCGCAAAGATTTCCCGCTGGCAGCTCAATACACGTGAGTTTGTTTACTAAGCCGACGGACCCAGATACGTCGTTCAAACTATGTCCACCGATCAGGTAAAGTAGTCTGTGTTACCATATGTTCTTCGTATATCAGTACAAATATTTATGTATCGTTTCTCCATAATTATCAACTGTAATGTCAACACTATGGGCTGTACTACAGGGCTATACTACAACCTCAAAGTAGACACGGGGGTAGCAGCTAATTGTTAGAAGTTAGCACAGAGCGTGCTAGCTACATGGAACATTTGTATTTACCCGAAACACAACGCATGGACTTGAATGTGTTTTGTAACCTATAGTACTTTTCTTTTGTTATTATATCGGAAGTCACTAAACACAATCGCGACCAGCCGTTGTGTTTTGTGTAATATATGTAATAACTACAGTCAACTCGGTATGAAAACAGCGCATAGCATGTACATATACTGTATATAACGACAACATTAGCCTACTCAACGACTGAACTGTTCAGCATTCACGTGGTTTACTGGTCTGAACAAAAGAATCTGCTACTTTTTACCACAACACGTTTAGTGTGGTTGTTTAGTCTTTATTTACGAGCACTACACACATTCATGACGAGACACGACAACATGCTAGCTATCGACACCGGCAACCATATATTATCTCTCAGCTACCTTACGCTTATAAAGTGTGAACCGGTGGCGCGCCAATGACACAGACTAATAACAAATACGTTCAAAAGTACAGGACAGTAACAAAAAATGTACAAGTAACACTTACAAATCCAGGAGCCGGACCGCTAGGTCTGCATCCGTTTTGCAACCCGTTGCCTCTTGCTGCTCGCGCCACCGAGTGTAAGCCCGTCCGATATTGATTTGTGACCGGCCTCGTGTCCGATCACTCTCTCGCTTTCTTTTCTTTGCTTCCTCCGACAAAACCCTCTTTGGTTTTTTGGCTGGCTCTGCCATGGTGATGTTTTGGTTCGTTTCGTCTTACTGTTACCTCTGCTGTTGGCTAACTTCTCCCAGGCTACGAGTAAAGCAGGGGATAGGCGGGGCTTGTACCGGCCCGAACACCAAAGTTACAAGTGCAATTTCAGCCGATAGGAGGCTGCTTAGGTAGCAACGGCAGTAAAATTCGTCCAGTTAAAAGTTGACCTACCACTAAAATAATTTTAGAGACATTATTTTAAGGTCAAAAAGTTGCTCGTTGTCGCTTTAAGGAGGCAGGCGTGTGTTGCTTAGGCGGCCGCTGTAAAGTGCTGTGGGAAACCCTGCAGTAAGATATTCCAGGTGAAACAGAAACCAAATCTAACATTAACTTTGTGAATGTAAAGTCTGGCCTGACGTTAGCTAGCTAGCTGGCGTTAGCTAACAAGAAAAAAGCTCCAAACTAACTAACATCGTTAACTGTGTTGTTATCGCCTCTGTCCAGAGATTCCGCCTTTGGTGACATATCAAAAGTATTCCTGACTCTTGACTTACCTTCAGTGCTACTTCTTGCCCTCTTAAAGCCGAAGTCCCTCAGGTCAAGCTGTCCATGTCGCTTGGGCTTGGCCATGATGCTGAAATCACCGGCACCTGCGCTGCTATGTCGCTGACTGATGTGACGTCATTTAAAACAAATCGTCGTGTCATTATGTGCACGTTCCCCTCATCCACAGTATTTTAGCCTTATATTCAATATTCGCAAAAACTAAATGTTTAAATAGTGGTAAATTACCACTGGTAATATACATAATAACAGAAGGGGGATGAATTTGATCATCTTTAATCTCAACTCGAGTACTGCCCATCTCTCATGAGCATCGCCCATCGCGTGTTATCAAAGATCATTATTAAAGATGTTTAGATGACCAAATACTTTACTTATATATATTTGAGAATTGGAATATCATACATCTCATACTGTACACAAGTTTGTGAATATTTTGAATAAAAAAGAATAAGCGACACATCACTCATACTGTTGCTGTTGATGAGGTGTGTCATGTGACAAGCATGGCGTGTCGCCATGGAAATAAGGACTGCCTTAAAGGGATAGTTAAACCAAAAATAAAAATTCTTATCCCCAAGTTGCTCTAAAACTGTATGAAATTCTTTGCTCTGTTGATAACATAGAAAGATATTAGAGGAATGTGGGAAACTAAACAGTTCTGAGGCACCATTGACTACCATAGTAGTTTTTTCCTACTGTGAAAGTCAATAATGCCCCAGAACTGTTTGGTACTGATGTTGAGGGTGAGTAAATAATGGGAGAATTTTCATTTTTGGGTGAACTGAAAAAAACTCAAGCTGTAGGCTCATCTGCAGCATTTTTAAATGTACATTTGAAATGCGCAAGCATGCATGTGACGTGACAGCGTGACCATACCATTTCTTTGTAAAGATATAATAGGGTACTGGGCAGAACAGAGTTAAGTGTATTGGTCCGGCCCTCTACAACCCTGCCAGTTTCTCATGTGGCCTCTTGGGAAAACGAATCGCCCACTCCTGTCTTATGGCGTTACCTGGATTTCTGGTTTGACAGGATTCGTGCGTCAATCTGGCTGACAATGTAAATGAGATATTTTCAATTCAAAACAAAGTAACTCACATCCCTGTGTTACTTTCTTTTCCTGGATATCAATGTCAGTGGATTAACCTTTTATTATAAAACAGCTACATATGTACACACACACATATACTGTATATATATATATACAGTATATCAATCAATCATGTCATCACATTTGACTGAGTGGATCAGCAGATGTGTAAGAATGGAGATCGCTGCACTGCTGCTTCAGCTCTGTGTTTGTCCCGCAAGCATGCGCTGCTTACATTTGCCTTACATTTGCTCACATGTGCATTGTGAAGCCTCAGCAGCTATGTGTAACTGACGGAACTGTCGAATGGGGCATCTATGTACATACATGTCTACGGTCTGAGCTGGTGCGATTGAGTTGAAGCATGGACAGATTTGAATATCCACATCTACGCTCTCAGCTGTTGCAAATGAGTGAGGACAGGGACTATTTGGCACATTCATGCATCCGCTTACACTAAATGAGGAAGAGGTATAGATTTACATTCAAGCTATTTTAAGGCATGAAGAAATGACTATCACTTTTACCGTTTTCCATTTACCTCGGGGCACCAGCTATGGAATTTCAGCTTAACAATATAAAATGATCCAAGTAGATCATACAATAAGAAAAACTATGTAAATTGGAGGATGTAAATCACCTGCTTTATCTGAAGGATAACTTGTAGAGCCTCTTTACTGTATTATCAACACAAGGAAGACACAGGTGTAACAAAATAGAATTTATTAACAAAAGATATACAAGAAAACGCACAACTACTAAATGGTACTAAAATGCTAAGGATAGTGAGCTTGAAAGTGCAGAGAATAGAAAATCTAGCTGACTGTTTAGTGTTCTCCGTATCTAATAAGACAAAGACCTTATTTCTAGTTAAACAAATAATGAAAGAACTATTTGTTTTACATCTGGTAACCAACTATGCAAAATAGACTTAGATAAACACACTGATAGAATAAAGCACGTCTTCCACTGGTCAGGCTGGGCTGTGCTGAAGTGGGGAAGAAGATGGATTCCGGTTAACAGCCTTGAACACGAAGCGCTGTGGGAAACAGGTCACTTGAGGCACCATAGGGTCCTTGAAGGAGTGGTGCAACAGTGTTCCATGCATTGACTTCTTTACACTGTTAAACGTGCTAGCTTNTTTATATAAACGAAGGTTGGTGCAGAGATATAACAACACTGAAGAAGATGTGCTTTTCGTACTTAGAAGCGTTCTCTATCAACTGCAAACCTTTTTATTCGCCACGCGAGTTTTCCTCTTTATTCTCGTGAATGTTTACATTCCTCCACATGCTTGTGCGAGCGCGGGCTGCAACAGCTGGGGATTACATCACTGACACGGAGCAGCAACACCCGGATTCTCTTATTATTATTATTGGGGACTTTAACAGAGCAAACCTCTCCCGTGAGCTGCCAAAATACAGGCAGCATATCACATGCCCCACCAGAGACAGCAACATTCTGGATCACTGTTACACCACAATACGGGATGCATACCACTCTGTTCCCAGAGCAGCTCTGGGTCTCTCTGATCATTGCCTGGTTCATCTTCTTCCGACCTACAGACAGAAGCTTAAATCTGCCAAGCCTGTAGCAAGAACAGCAAAGAGATGGAGCAGCGAAACAGAGCGGGCCTTACAAGCCTGTTTCGACTGCACGGATTGGAGTGTCTTTGAAGCTGCAGCCACTGATCTGGATGAGTTAACTGACACAGTGACATCCTACATCAGCTTCTGTGAGGACATGTGTATTCCCACCAGGACTCGCTTAAATACAACAATGACAAACCATGGTTTACAATGAAACTGAGACAGCTTCGTCAGGCCAAAGAAGATGCTTACAGAAGTGGGGACAAAGTCTTGTATAATCAGGCCAAAAACACACTGACAAAGGAGATAAGAGCAGCTAAGAGAAGCTACTCTGAAAAGCTGAAGAACCAGTTTTCAACCAACGACCCTGCATCAGTGTGGAAAGGCCTGAAAGACATTACCAACTACAAGCCATCATCACCTCAGTCTATGGGTAATCAACGACTGGCTGACGACCTGAACGACTTCTATTGTCTTTTGAAATGCAGAGTCTCACCCTTCACACCCGCCCTGACCCTATCTCTGCTATACCATTAACACCTCCTCTTGACATTCAACCTGCACTTAAGATCTGCGAAGAGATGTTTGCCAGCTTTTCCGCAAACAAAAGATCAGAAAAGCACCAGGCCCAGACAATGTCTCACCCTCCTGCCTGAAAGTCTGTGCGGAGCAGCTGTCGCCCATCTTCACTAATATTTTTAACAGATCTTTGGAGCAGTGTGAAGTCCCTTCATGCTTCAAACGCTCCACCATCATCCCTGTACAGAAGAAACCCAAAATATCTGGACTTAATGACTACAGGCCTGTTGCTTTAACATCTGTGGTCATGAAGTCATTTGAGAGACTTGTACTGGCCCACCTGAAGGACATCACCAGACCACTTCTTGATCCCCTCCAGTTTGCTTACCGAGCAAACAGGTCTGTGGACGATGCAGTAAACATGGGACTGCATTACATCCTACAACACCTAGACAGACCAGGGACTTACGTCAGGATCCTGTTTGTAGACTTCAGCTCGGCCTTCAACACCATAATCCCAGACCTCCTCCTGCCCAAGCTTACCCAGCTCTCTGTGCCAACCTCTACCTGTCAGTGGATTATTAACTTCCTGTCGAACAGGCAGCAGCTAGTGAGGTTGGGAAAATTTAAATCCAGCACATGTACCATCAGCACCGGAGCTCCTCAAGGATGTGTTCTTTCTCCACTGCTATATTCACTCTACACAAACGAATGCACCTCTACAGACCCTTCTGTCAAACTCCTGAAGTTTGCAGATGACACCACAGTCATTGGCCTTATTCAAGACGGTGATGAATCTGCCTACAGAAAGGAGGTTGCTCAGCTGGCTGCCTGGTGTAGTCAAAACAACCTAGAGCTGAATGCATTCAAGACAGTGGAGATGATAGTGGATTTCAGAAGGAACCCTCCATCACTTCCTCCCCTCACCATCCTGGACAGCACTGTGGATACTGTGGAGTCATTCAGGTTCCTGGGCTCCACCATCTCTCAGGACCTGAAGTGGGAGTCCCACATAGACTCCATTGTAAAGAAGGCCCAGCAGAGGTTATACTTCCTCCGTCAATTGAGGAAGTTCAACCTACCACAGGAGCTACTGACCCAGTTCTACTCAGTGGTCATCGAATCTGTTCTGTGCACTTCAATTACTGTTTGGTATGGCTCGGCCACCAAATCAGACCTACGAAGACTACAACGGACAGTTCGTAGTGCTGAGAAAATTATTGGTGCTCCTCTGCCCACACTTCAGGACCTGTACGATTCCAGAGTGAAAAACAGGGCAAGAAAAATCATCATTGACTCCACACACCCAGCACACAAACTCTTTGATCTGCTGCCCTCTGGCCGGCGCTTTAGAGCACCAAACACCAGGACTTCCAGACACAGAAGCAGCTTCTTCCCCCAGGCAATCTCCCTCCTAAACAGATAACTGCTCCTTAAGAGCAATATTCCACTTCCACTACTCCTATAGTGTGCACTATAGTGCCTTATTATATCTACATCTTATGTATACATGTATATAACACTACCTCTACTTACTAAATTATCCATTTGCACAAGTGTACATACAATATGTTTATTCTACTATATACTACCCTGTACAATGTCTCTTATATGTTATTATCCCCCATTTTCTGTAAAATAGTCTTTATTTTATATATGCACAATTTAGAATCTTTTAGACTGTAAATCGTATTATATTGTATTGTCATTGTGTTGAATGTCTGTACTAGAAGCTTCCAACACCAAAGAAAATTCCTTGTGTGTGCAAGCACACTTGGCAATAAAGCTCTTCTGATTCTGATTCTGATTCTGATTAGTCATCAAGCGTTAACATGGTCAACTTGCCAAAAAACAGTTGGAACGTGTGACGTAGTATTTCTGTGCTCGATTCATCCCCCAGGGTTCGTATAGGTTTCATGAAAGTTTTTTTCGAACATGAATTCCCGTTCGTAAAATGTTTTTAGTCCCTTATTGGACAATTCTCTCGGAAAACACGCAGGTATGTCAGCGGAGAAAGAGCACGCCATCAATGCAGCTTCACTTGGCTGACGGAAGTTTAGCTGTGTTTGTTTGTTCACTGCATTTGCGTGATGAATATTATTTAAACGGTAGATATAATGCTGGATTTGCAGATTGTTTGAACTGATAGATGGAGCGGTCCCAGCGCTAAATGATCCCGGTCTTGAACTTTTGTTGGCAATCGGCGCATACGTGCATAATGTAAACAACACAAACTTATAGTGAATCAACACAGTTATGCAGGGATCATGCGATGATGTATTGTGTGCTCGTGCTGTAGTTCTGCCCCCCCACACGCCTCCAGTAGCTCGCCTGTTTTCTGAAATAATCGTACAGCTGTATCTGTCTTTTATAAATGTGATCAAACTAAAGACTCTTCAAAGATAGAAGTATGCAATACTACTCTATAGGTCCTCAAGATTAATATGAGATTGGCAGAAACTGTGTGTGTTACATCCGCTTTAACAATATGGAACACGCAGATGAAGGTACCTAGAAGTAAAGGTTTGCTCTCCTGAGCTCAGCCTTGTTGCAGATGTTTGTTGCTGTTTCACTGTTGATCTGTTAAAGTCTCTGGCAGTGGCGGCTGGTCAATAGGGGGTGTTGGGGCGCCGCCCGACCAGATTATCCAGAGAAGAAGACTGGTAAACTAAAGTTCCACATATATTATAAATTGCAAAATAATTTTGAAGTAAATAGATTTATTCACACTATATATGGTAGTTGTGTTCGCAATCATTACAAGTATTATATTAAATTGTATTTGGTTAATTTCTTTGACAATACATATACATTTTACACGCAGGGCGCTGGACAAATGAGTGTTTATGTAGGTACACAAACGTCTGGCAGGCATGCAGGTGACCTGAGGCTGCTCTCTAAATGGCTCGCGACAGAACGTCGCCAGGGTGCAGCTCTGTGCGCCCCAGACCCTCCTACTTTTGCTGATAGCGTATCAATATTGATTTTTACATGTTTGACCTCATGTGATCGGACAGTTCTCTAGTAAACTGTAGAAAATTGTAAGGTGCTATTATATTTTATAGCAATATATGGATTTTATAAACATTTTCAGTAGTACTAACTATAGTTGTTGGGCTTCTATAGCTTAACACAAATAAATGACGAGACATCCGATGGACTGTTATTATTCTTTACTGAACTAAGGTTAACTGAAAAGTTACTCTCGTATTTTGTTACAGAAGAGATGGATGGCCAACCGAAACAATAAACAGGGTTACGCTCTCTCTCTATGGTCATTATTAACAATTCCAGAGTTTCCTGAACACTCCACGCATTACAATAGTGAATTGACAAACTGCAGAAAATACTGTATTATACCTTAATATTTACTATGGCACGGTTCAAAAACACTGTAGCATCTAGGAATTTTCTCTGGAGGGGAGACTCAGAACAAAGACTTTCAGCTGAAAAGATAGGGATTTTTTTCCCTTTTCTGATAAGGAGTTTGCATTTGGCGCTTCTCCATTCCAAGGCTGTGATTGGCTGTTGATGTCAGAAGGGGCTCACTCACCATTCCTCCTTTGTATGGAACTCATTAGCATAGGGCAAAATATGACACTAAAATGTGACTTTTATGATTTACCTATAGATATTTCACTTCCTAAACCACTTACCACTTACAAAATACCTTTGGCATGGATTCATTTATTCAACACAAATAAATGTGGGTTATCTCTAGCAATGAAGGATACACCTCATGTATCCTCTGCATTCCTGTGAAATGTATGTGTATGGATAGGTTAAGATCTTTGTTGGTTCTCATGTTGTTTTTGTTGTTTTATATGTTCTGCTTTTGCTGTTTCCTGTTGAAACCATATTTTATGTTTTTCATCTTCATTTCTTTCACTCAAACAATAGAAGTCTCAAGTAAAAGCATGATGCAACATATTGTTTATTAAATTCAAGGTTTAGACTGTAAGGTGACCACATACAAACAGCCTCAGCAACAGCATTACTAGAGCTATTTTAAAGTTTTAACTACCAATTTAAAATGTACATTTTATACATGTTTTAATGAGAAATGCTCTGATAAATTCTAAACAAATAATAGCCAAATGATTGTTGCGTTTGGCCACATCAGGCTGCACCTGTTCCTTGTTCCCCTTTCCCTATATTGTCCTGTCTTTTCTTACCTTATCTGATGAGTTTATAACTGAAATAAACTTTATTTGTTGCTTGTTGGTTAAAGCAGATATGAATGTTTAAGAATCAGATGAAAAATGTGTCTGGATCCTCTGTGCTCAATTATTCTTTCACAGTCTCGTCTGTTTCCGGTCTTTTTCCCTGTTTCCGCTTTCCGAAGGACTACACTTCCCATAATCCTCCACGCTCTCTCACCTCTCTCCTGTCTGCAATCTCCCACACCTGCCAGCGATCTCCCTCATCTCCGGGAGTTCAACCTGATTTACAGGGAACTGGTGCATCCCCCCGAGCTGAGCCCCAAGCCTGTGCAGAGCCCAGCCCTCCATGAGGGGCTCGCTCACTCTCCGGATCTCCGTGAAGGGCTCGCTCACTCTCTGGATCTCCGTGAAGGGCTCGCTCACTCTCTGGATCTCCGTGAAGGGCTAGATCACTCTCCGGATCTCCGTGAGGGGCTCGCTCACTCTCTGGATCTCCGTGAAGGGCTAGCTCACTCTCCGGATCTCCGTGAGGGGCTCTCTCACACTCCGGATCTCCGTAAGGGGCTCTCTCACTCTCCGGATCTCCGTGAGGGGCTCGATCACTATACGTATCTCCGTGAGGGGCTCTCTCACTCTCCGGATCTCCGTGAGGGGCTCGATCACTCTAAGTATCTTCCTAAGGGGCTCGATCACTCTCCAGATCTCCATGAGGGGCTCGTTCACTCTCCAGATCTCCGTGAGGGGCTCGATCACTTTCCAGATCTCCGTGAGGGGCTCGCTCACTCTCCGGATCTCCGTGAGGGGCTTGATCACTCTACATATCTTCCTGAGGGGCTTGATCACTCTACGTATCTCTGTGAGGGGCTCACTCACTCTCCAGATCTTCATGAGGGGCTCGATCACTCTACGTATCTTCCTGAGGGGCTCGTTCACTCTCCAGATCTCCATGAGGGGCTCGATCACTCTCCAGATCTCCATGAGGGGCTCGTTCACTCTCCAGATCTCCATGAGGGGCTCGTTCACTCTCCAGATCTCCATGAGGGGCTCGTTCACTCTCCAGATCTCCGTGAGGGGCTCGATCACTCTATGTATCTCCATGAGGGGCTCGCTCACTCTCCAGATCTCCGTGAGGGGCTCGCTCACTCTCCGGATCTCCGTGAGGGGCTCGATCACTCTACGTATCTCCGTGAGGGGCTCGATCACTCTACGTATCTCCGTGAGGGGCTCGATCACTCTACGTATCTCCGTGAGGGGCTCGCTCACTCTCCAGATCTCCATGAGGGGCTCGTTCACTCTCCTGTCCTCTGCGCAGTGCTCGCTCTCATCTGCTCACTCGTGCTGGAGTTCAGCTCAGGCTGCTCCGCTCCAGAGTTTACCAGCCACTTTGCTCCTGAATACACACTCTGCAAGATTCGATCCGCTCTCCCAAAAAATCGTACCTGATAACACACCAATCCTGCAGATCAGTCCAGTGTCAGCTCTTGCCCCAGAGTCCAGCCCGGAGCCCGCTCTCACCATAGAGCTCAGCCCAGCACCAGCTCACGTCTCAGAGCTTAGCCCCGTTTCCCTGTGTGAGTTCTCCCTATTCTTCTCCAGTCTCGTCTTTGTTAATAAGCTTGATGAAGTTTCCCTTCTCTCGTGTTAATAAATATACTCAGTGTTTATATTGCTCTGTGTCTCCTGTCTGCTACATCACCTGACAGATTCGAGGAACACATGCAAAAAAAATTCCTGTCTTGTCTTTGAAGCTTCATCAAGTTTATTTGACTGGTCACTTGCACCTGACATTTGTTTGTGTCCTGTTGTGATTGGACTGTGTCACTGTGACTCCATCACACTCTTTTGTAATTGGTTGTGTGTCAGTTGAAGTAAGAGAGAGTCACAGTTATATCTTCATCTTCAAACTCACAAAACCTCTTGACTGGGTAAAGATGAAGACTACACTCACTGTGCTCCTCATCATCCAGCTCTATGGACTCGCCTCATGTGCCACGAAACAATTTTACTTGATAAATGAGATGAAGACATGGGATGAGGCTTCACAACATTGCAAAACCTACTTTGAAAGGCTGTCCACCTTTAATGATGAGATTGAGATACAACATTTTTTAGAAGATGCAGTTAATCAAATCTCTGATGCCTGGGTTGGACTCAGAAAAATAAATGATGGCTGGATGTGGTCAGGATTTCAACCGGCAAAAGATGTTAGCTGGAATGTTGGAGAACCACAACGTGATTGTGCCTTTCTACCTGTAGGCAATAATAAACTGAGTACCCAGGACTGCTCGGTGCCATTGCCCTTCTTCTGTATGAAAATATATGAGATTGTCGAGGTACAGCAGTCTGAGAGCTGGGAGGGAGCTCTAGAATACTGTAGACATCATCATGATGATCTGGCGTCTCTGAGCTCAAACAGAAGAATGAAAGATGCTCTCAGTAAGATCACAGGAGCTCAAACACAATACGTGTGGATCGGTCTGCGCTTTCTAGCAGGTGGATGGTTCTGGATCAGTGGAGATGATCTTATCCTCAATGTCTGGTCTTCAGCTGGACCGCCTCAATGTCCTGCCCAAAACCAACGCTGTGCAGCTCTGGACGAGAACACACAGACCTGGACACCCAGAGACTGTAAGGAGAAACTCAACTTACTGTGTTTTGGACAACCAGAAGGTAATGTTACTGAATCGTGACATTTGTCATAAAAAATCATCATCAGACCAAACATATTTCAATGCTATTTTTTCTTATATCTCTATACTATATTTTTCTGAAATGTTTTGTGTAAAGTTGCTTTACAATCCAAAACTGTTAAAGGGCTATAAAAACAAATGTTAATTGAACCGAATTTCCACGATTCAGCTCAAAATGACTGGAGGTTGCAATTCCTTGACTGATACTAATACAACATGCTTTCAAAAGCATCAAACGTTTGAATGTTTTCTGCAAGTCTCTGTTAAAGTTCCCTTCTGTTTCGTGTGTCCGTCATCAGACACATGCGATACAGTCGTACTGTCTGCCTCCAGTTCTTCATTAGTTTTATTATAGCATATAATATACAGTATATTCCCACTATGAACGATAACGAGTGAGCGATGTGAGCGAAGGTGTCCCGTGTGTTCTGGCTTTCCATGGTGTAAACAGATTTAGGGCTATAGTAATTCCCCCGTAATTCACAACTTATTCTTTTCAAATATTTATGCATTTGTTAAACACCTTTGTTGAGTAATGTATTTTTTATTGGGTTAAAATTGTATGTCTGTTGCAGGTCAGAATCTCTTAGACAGTGAACAGAACTTGATCCAGATGATCGCTGAAGAGGATTTATCACCTGGCATGGAGTCTTACAATATTAAGCAGTGATTTATTCACAATAAACCTCAGCCTCTCGTACCTTATTTCTTACGTAAGCAATGGTCCCTGTTCTTCACCCATCTGAAAGTAGTACCACCAGACATGCTACTATTCACTGAAGAATGTATTTTTTGAATACTGTGCCGCTAGAAACATTCTGTATCACCTAAAATTCAGCAGAATTACAGAATAAGTTGAAAAAATATTGCAACAGCATTTAAAAAAATACACAGGTTGCAAACTTGATATAATTTGAAACAACTAAGAATAGAATTGGTCAAAGAAAGCAATTTTATGTTTGTCTTTGTTTCAGCTGTTACATAGCAGAAAAACCCATAGACAGTCATGTGATTCTTATATAGGGCCTTGTATGTCGTAGAGTGACTGTTTGTTGCTCTGAGCCTCTTGATCTTTTTTTAAAATATATTTTTATGAGTTTACGAGGCAGAGCATTGGTCTTTTTACCTGCGTGTAGCTTATTTGTACATTTAAGGAAAACCCTGCATATAAACAACCTGTATGGAACATGTATGTCATAGTTTTAATAAACTTTCTTTCACTCAAAGGCTGCCATGTTGTTTGTGTCTCCATACATGACGTCAGAAGGTTATAACCTTTGAACTTTATGACTGAGCTCTTATTAACACTGTTTGGAAGCTGTTTGCCTTTCTGTTTTGATAACTACTGAGAACACTCTATTGTTTGTCTAAATAATGTTGAATAGCACCTCTGTCCGTGTGTCTTATTTGGTTCCCCATGTACAGTACCGTAAAAAGACTAAATACACAGAAATAAAATGCATCTAACACAACCCAAACCCATTCTCTTCACGCTAACCGAATGGTACATGATTTCCATCAGTACAGAAGATGAGAGAAATAAATGAACACTGAACAACAGTCTGCCACTGAAATAAAACAAGAGTGCCTTCTGTCAGCAGCTATGAATTAAACGGCTGTCTTTTGGAAACAGAATGCCAGTTGCAATTCTTCAAAACATTATCAACCTGCAATGTCCTATTTTTTAGACTTTTTGAGGTCTAACAGCACACATGAACTGTCAAGCAGTTTGTCTCAGCCGAGATGTTTCATGAGTTGTCCCAGTATAACCTTCCATGATAGAGAGAGTCTCAGTAGATAAGACAAAATAAACATATTTTATACTAGATAAAATGCAATCCATGTATCTTCTGTGCATTAAATTAAGGTTTCTTATTGCTGTCCCTACAAGATGCACCAAATATTTTTGCATTATTTTCCACATGTATTTGCATAGGACCTGAGGACTGAGCAGTGTGGTATAATTTTCCAACAAACGCAAACAAACTCTGACGTAATCTGCTAAATGTTGCCATGCCGATTTGGCGAATCACTTGAAAAGTGATTGAAAAGAGGGCAGTTGTGGCCTAATGGTTAGAGAGTCGGACTCATGACCAGAAGGTTGCCGTGTTCGATTCCCAGGGCCGGCGGGTAACAACTGAGGTGCCCTTGAGCAAGGCACCTGACCCCTACTTGCTCCCCGGGCGCTGCAGTGATAGCTGCCCACTGCTCCGGGGGTACGTGTGGTCACCACTTGCTGTGCGTGTGTTCACTACTCTCTGGATGGGTTAAATGCAGAGGTCACATTTCGTTGCCTTGTACTTGTACATGTGCAATGACAATAAATTGAATCTAAATCTAAAAGACTGCTAGTATGTTTGTTAGATATGTTTTTTTTTGTAGCAAAATCTTGATTAATTTGTGGTTACCATGTTGTATGAAAGCAACACGGACCTGGGTGCGCACTTGATGAGCAAGTAAAGTCGATGATAGTGTTGATGATTAACCTTGGATTCGAGCAAGAGTGAGCCTGCATCGTATTACTGCGTTGTGAGCAGCAGGTCAATGGTAATCCACTGTTTCCTCAAAATAGTCTGTTTGCAAGCAGCAGAAAGCCGTCTGCATGCAACACGCATACAGTAAACCCAAATGTCATTTACTCTGCAGCGCATAATAGCACCAAATTAATAAAAACGCCATGCACATTTTTGATGACGTAAAACGAACGATAATGCACCAGGGTTCGACAGAATCAAATTGAGTGTGAAACCAAACCAACGCTGCAGGGGGCGCCAGGAACAATCGCACTCAAGTTTGGACCGCGGCAAATGAGCCCAATCTGAAAACGCCCTAAAACGAAAAGAACAGAATGGACACAGACATGTTTTTTTTTTTTTGCAATAAGGTAGCTAATTATATACATTCATATTAAATAAATAAAAGTGAGAGTTGGAATGCCTACCTTAAGATATCTTTCTCTGAGATCCTGATTGATGATTTGGGAATAAGTTTAAAGTTGAGCCTCCGGTGCGGAAAGCATGAATGAAGAAATATTTTTGAATTGCTAATTTCAACCCACATATTGTATATCTTGTATATCTATCAAAATACACCGCTAATTATTTAAACCAGAGGTCCAGGTCGGGCTATGCTAAATAATTTGTGACCCATATTAACAAATGATTTGGAAGGCGCTCGGTCTTTGAGCCACAGGGAAACGTAAAAAGTGTTGATTTTGGACGAAATTGAGGTTTCATAAAAATAAAGTGAAAGTGACCTATTAGTCAGATATGGTGACCCATACCCGAAATGTGACCTCTGCATTTAACCCACCAGTGAGTAGTGAACACACGCAACACCCGGAGCAGTGGGCAGCTATCACTGCAGTGCCGGGGAGCAAGAACACCTCAGTCGTTACCCGCCGGCCCTGAGAATCCAACCGACAACCTTCTGGTCACGAGTCCGACTCTCTAACCATTAGGCCACGACTAACTACCCTCCTCTAGCCAGCACCGAATAGTGTTTAAACATCTAAAATGATCCTTATTTGTGAGTATTTTAAGAGGTGTCCTACCTAAAAAGGTGTCACTAAATCTTGAATACAAAGGATGCGTGTCCATCAGAAGCAATTGCACTTGTTTTCCTGTTTGCACTTGTGTTCCTGTTCCTGTTGTGTTCCCGCACTTTATTTTCTCAGAGGGTACTGAGTCCCCCCGGGTAGCGGCAGCCAGGTCGAGGCCCTCCGGCGTGATCGACCGCGAGGTGGAAGTCCCACGTGGAACCCCACCCCCTGGATCGTCCCGGTTGGCCACGAACCTGACCATCTCCGTGAACCCTAGCGGACCCAGCAGCCTCTTCTCAGACGGGGTGAGGCGCTGAGTGAGGCAGCAGTTGAAGATCGTCTTCAACTCTGCCTCGTTGAACTCAGTCGCCTCAGCCACCGCCGAGAATGCCCCGGTGAACTCCCGGTTCCCGTAGTTCCCCTGACGGAAACCTAGCAGCAAGCGGGCTAGGGCGGACCGTGAGGACGACGCCGTGCTGTCCATCCTGCTGCCCGCTGGGTTCAGATATGGCTGTTGGATTCTGTCACGCTCGACTGGCGTGGCTGAAGAACCCAAATGCAGGCAGGCGTGAAGGGGTTAACAAAAGAGTTTATTTAACTCAAAACACAAAACAAAAACCCACGCGGGGGTAAAATAACAAAGACAAGGGAATAAGAATAGTGGACTAAACAGGAACAATAACTAGACTAACTGAACACTTAAACTAAACTGACAACAACTAGATAAACATTTACTCACAAACAGGAACAAGGTACAATGACTAGAGGCTTGGGGAAAACACTACGGTGGCACACTGGAAACACAGGAACATGGAAAGTAATCCAACAGCACAAGACTATGAGACATGAGGGCATTAATAGGGTAAGACAAACGAGGGATAACCACACAGGGCAGGTGAGTGTAATCAAACACGGCCGGGAAACAATACAGGAAATGAGAGGGGCGGGGCCAATGACGAGACACTGGAGAGAACGCATATTATTGTCAAAAAGACAATAATATGTTTCTCTCCACACATAACCAAAGGCTTTGCCATGACTCTGCCACAGGACCAAGAAAAACATGACTAAGTGAGGCAGAGCCATGACACATTGACTATTTATGGGTAAAAATGGGCGACTACGGGCAGGATATGAGAACGATTCACGTATACACACTTGCAGGTCATCTGTGATTTATAAAGCGAATATTGCTTACAGGTGTGCGTACGCACGGTTTTATAAGTCTGAATATTATTTGGCGTACGCTATTTTTGGCTTTCGGGTGCACGTACACTTTAAGTAAGGATCCTACGCCCAGTTTTATAAGTGAGACCCAAGGTCACACCAATCTATCGTCATTGCTTTGGAACAATCAGTCAGTTAGTATGAAGGTTTCCTAAGAGTTTGCACTGCTATGCTGTTTCCAACCATTACATCTTATTTTATTTTAATTTTATTTGAAATGATGTCACACTCATTCTGGCATTGCCGCAGGAAATGTCTGTAGACGGCGTCAGATCCCACTGCTTTAAATCTGTCATGGTTCTGCCACCAGACCAAGAAAGACATGACATGAGGAGGCAGAATCATGACAGAACCTCATGTTTAATGTGGAGAGAGGCATGTTTGGCCCTTATGGCTTGCCATACACTCTCTCCGGTCTCGTCTTTGTCCCCGCCCCCTCGTTTCCTCATTATTGATTGTTAAGTATTTCATGCCCCACAGCTGTCCCCCTCTTGATTTGATCCCTTTATAATGCCCCTGTGTATTCTGTCCTGTGCTGGATCATTTCGATTCACGTGGGTGAGTTCCTGGCTTGTCAGTGTAGTCTAGTTATTTGTAAACTATGGTAAATGTTATCTTTAGTCCTGTCTAGTTTAGTTAGTCCGTGTTCCTGTTTATCTGTCATGTTTATATCTTTGTTATTTTACCCTCTCGTGGGTTTTTGTTGTTGTTATTATTATTATTATTAAAGTCTCTTGTTGACCCCTTACCCGCTGTCTGCACCTGGGTCCTCTGTCCTTGTGTCTCACCACGTATCTTGACAAAATCGAAAATAATACTGAAGTTTTCAAATATTTGGACAGTGGATTGAGATGTCTTTTCTGCATCTGTAGATCTTGTTTCCAGTAAATGTTTTCTTTCCAAATGCCTGTCAATTTGTTTGAACACATTTGACTTGCATTTCTGTACATGCAAATTCTATATTAAAGTCACACAGAGCTATTCAAACTGTTTTAGAAGTCATAATGCTTCTGTGAAATATGTTGAAAACGTTTACTGAGAAAAGGAAACATTATTTTAAATGTTTATTTAAAATGGCTTATTAACATACAGTACATGCATAAAGTGTGAGACGCAGATTTGAGAGCAGAGATTCAAAATGTTATTCAGTTCAGTATAAAAACAAAAGAAGTAAGTAAAAGGTTTGTGTGCTTCTTTGTTTTGAAATATTTGCTGTGCTGAACAAACTGAGAAACACATGCAAAACATTTTGTGTCAGATTTACCTGCTACTTTTGTTTTCTGTTTGTGCAGATATAATGCATGGCAACCAAAGTTTTCTGATTGGTCACACACACCTGACATGTGTTTGTTGTGTTGTGATTGGACTGTGTCACTGTAACTCTTTTGTGATTGGTTGTGTGTCAGTTGAAGTAAGAGAGAGTCACAGTTGTGTCTTCATCTTCAAACTCACAAAACCTCTTGACTGGGTAAAGATGAAGACTACACTCACTGTGCTCCTCATCATCCAGCTCTATGGACTCGCCTCATGTGCCATTAAACAACATTACTTTATAGATCAGATGAAGACATGGAATGATGCGCTAAATCACTGCAGAACCTTCTATCATGACCTGTCCACCTTCACCAGTGCGACTGAGGAAAAGCGTTTTTTACAAGAAGCAGTCAATCAAACCTCTGATGCCTGGGTTGGACTCTACAAAGAATCTGGAATCTGGAGGTGGTCAGGAGGTGACGTTGCAACACGAATCAGCTGGGACACTACACAACCAGACAATGATAACTTTGCCTTTTTAAAAATATCTGTCAAGAAACTGCATGATAGAGTTCGGGCAGATAATCGTACATTCTTCTGTATGACATTTGAGTTTGTCGTGATGCAGCAGTCTGAGAGCTGGGAGGGAGCTCTAGAATACTGTAGACATCATCATGATGATCTGGCATCTCTGAGCTCAAACAGAAGCAAGGAATATGCTCTCAGTAAGATCACAGGAGCTGGAACACAATACGTGTGGATTGGTCTGCGCTTTCTAGCAGAACAGTGGTTCTGGATCAGTGGTTATGAAGTTCAGGACTGGGTGAAGTACGGACAGCCTCAATGTCCTGCCACAAACCAACGCTGTGGAGCCATGAACAAGAACACACAGACCTGGGCGCCTAGAGACTGTGAGGAGAAGCTCAACTTTCTGTGCTTTTAGAGTAGAAGAGAGTCAGTAGATTTATTAAAAATGCATAATGTAAGTATATTTGGTCATTGCTTTTTGCTAACAGACAATGTAGTTTAGAAATTATATACAGTCACCAAAACTACAACCTGACCTGAAATGTAGAAGAAAGACACATAGGACACCGTTTAACATTCTGGTTAACATCTTCTAACCGTTTTAAACTCGAGGTTTGACAGCCCTATAAAACTCTTTTCTGTGTCTGGCCTGAGATGAAGCTCTCCTGCTAAACTCTGCCGAGGACAACTGGATTATTTCACAAGAGTGTCGTTATTAATAAGCTTTTATTTTATATTTTTAGTTGTTATGCTAACACTTCTAGCAATTTTGGAATGTGCCTTTGTCATCTTATTATTGATTTATTTATTATTTTATTACGTATTTACTATATTTCTATTTACGTAACTTGAATTTATTGAATTTAATTTATTTTTAGTTGACCTTTTATTTCCAGTAGTATTTTAAGCATAACTCAGTTTACATTTTAAATGTACGTTTAAACAGTAATATTTCGACCTACGTTTTATTTGAGTTTGAATAACAGAAATATTTGAATAGTTTGAGTAATAATTTTAAATCGTATTAAACCTAAGATGGGAAAATACACAGTCATAAAATTTTTTGAAGATTATTTGTAATCAATTTCATAATGAATAATACACAAGATAATGTATGAACAATTGCTGTAAATACATGACTTTTATTAACAATATTTTAAGCTTACAGTAAAATAATGTATTGTTTGCTAAGATTTGGCCAGTCTAAAATCAAATATAAGTGTAAAAATATTTGTTGGCAGTTTCAAATGTTTTTGTTGAAGCCATGTGGTTTCAGTGATTTCATAATTATCTTTTCTTTATTGCACGGTGCATCTGGCAATGCCAGACTGGTTCTGGGTGTTTGTTTAGTGAAAACTCTGAGTATATTAACCCTGAAATGAGGGAAACGTCTTGGTTATGGATGTAACCTCGGTTCCCTGATGGAGGGAACGAGACGTTGTGTCGAACCGACAGAATGGGGTTTGTCTTGAGAACCTATCATCTTCTGAGTATTTAGAAAAGGCCAATGAAAATTGGCAAATGAAATTTGCATGCGGGACTCCTCCCCGGATGTCCGGGTATAAGAGGGAAGCCAGCGTGCTCATTCATTCACCTTTGGTCTGAGGAGCCTTAAGCATCCTCCCCCGACCGCTGGGGTGGGTGGCCAGTGTTGTGGC
>NC_079895.1:27525344-27554514 GCF_024868665.1 Triplophysa rosa | reverse complement strand
GGGAGTTGTCGTCAGAAGCACCAGCTCTGAGAACCAAGTCCGGTTGGGCCAGTAGGGCGCAACTAGTAACACTTGCTGCTCCTCTTCCTTGACCTTGCACAGGGTCTGTGATGAGGCTCACTGGGGGGAAGGCGTACTTCCGCTTGTCCCGTGGCCAGCTGTGCGCTAGGGCATCCATGCCGAGTGGTCCCTCGTTCAGGGAGTACCAAAGCGGGCAATGGGTGGAGTCCGGGGAGGCAAACAGGTCACCTGTGCCTGGCCGAACCGCTCCCATATGAGTCGGACTGCGCGGGGATGGAGACGCTGTCTGGTTCAGGTCGCCTGGGATGTGTGTGGCTCGTAGGGAGCTGATCACCTGCTGACTCCATAGGAGGAGGCGTCGGGCGAGTCGTGTTAACTGCCGTGAGCGAATGTCACCCTGTCGATTGATATACGCCACGTCAGTTGTGCTGTCCGACCGGACCAGCACGTGCTTGCCCTGCACGAGAGGCTGCAGCCTCTTCAGTGCAAGTAGCACCGCCAACAACTCTAGGCAGTTGATATGCCAACGCAGGCAGGGGCCCGTCCACCGCCCTGACACTGCGTGCCAGTTGCACATGGCACACCAACCCTGCAGGAGGCATCCGTCGTCACCACGATGTGCCTTGACACCTGCCCTAGGGGGACCCCTGTCCGCAAAAAGGTCATTGAAGACCAGGGGATCAGGGTGCGTCGGCACAAAGGCGTGATGACCATACGCCTGCTGCTGGTGTGCCACACTCTCTAGGGAACCCGACTCTGTAGCCAGTGTTGGAGCGGTTGCATGTGCATCAACCCGAGGGGGACCACTCCCACCAAGGATGCCATGTGCCCCAGGAGCCTCTGAAGTAGTTTCAGGAGGACCGCTGGCTGCTTGAAGAGGTTCAGGCAGTTCAGCACTGACTGTGCACGCTCGGTAGTTAAACGTGCTGTCATGGAGACAGAGTTGTGTTCCATACCGAGAAAGAGGATGCTCTGCACGGGGTAGAGCTTGCTCTTTTCCCAGTTGACCTGTAGCCCCAAACGATCTAGATGCTGGAGCACCAGGTCCCTGTGTGTACACAACAGATCTCGCGAGTGTGCCAAGATGAGCCAGTCATCGAAATAGTTTAGTACACGCACACCTCTTTCCCTGAGGGGAAGGAGGGCGGCTTTCACGATCTTCGTGAAGACTCGTGGAGACAGGGACAGACTGAAGGGGAGGACCTTGTACTGATATGCCCGCCCCTCGAAAGCGAACCGTAGGAACGGCCGATGCCTTCAGGTCGATTGCCATGAACCAATCCTGACATCTGACAGACGAACTGGATCGCGTAGCCGAGACGGATCGTCTTCCCTAGCCACCGTGACGGCCTGGGAAGCCGAAGCCAGGCTCCCAGGAACCGAGACAGGGGGACTAGGGGTTCGATCTGCTTCATCGTCCCCGCGGGGGGGTGGTCCCCGGGGAGGAGTTCGGCTCTGCTAGTTTACCTGCCTGGCAATTACACAGCTCAACGCACCGTCTGACTGAGAGTGCTGAGGGCTGGTGAGTATACTCAACATTNTCAGAAGATGATAGGTTCTCAAGTCAAACCCCATCTGTCGGCTCGACACAACGTCTCGTTCCCTCCATCAGGGAACTGAGGTTACATCCGTAACCAAGACGTTTTCTTTTATAACACAGATGAGACAGAGGTGGACAGTAACACAATTGTAGTACACTTTCTGAATATCTGTACTTAAATATTATTTTCTTGAATATTGTGATTTTAACTACATTTGAAAGACAAATATCACACTTCTTACTCCACTACATTTTTTTTTAGATTCACAAACTGCGATCACCAAGGACCTTTCAATGTTGCCAAATATTGAATATTGAAATATTTTTAAGCCTGAAGTTTTCCATTTTGCCATTTGGCAGAATTGTATGCAAATCTGGCAACCCTGGGACGTTTTCTCCAAAACTAATGTAAACGTCTGCGCCACAGCTTAAAGTTCGTAGAAGACAAATGATCGGCATTATAGCTGAAAGGTAAATTCATGTGACAGAAAATTGCTGTTTTGAACTGAGTAAATTTGTTTGTTTAAGCCACACGCACACACACACCACACACAAACACATGCACACACACACACATATGTCTGGTTTATTATCTCCGTGGGGACAGTCCATAGGCGTAATGAGTTGTATATTGTACAAACTGTATATTTTATCCCCTACCCCTAACCCAACCCCTAAACCTAAAGATCATAAAACACTTTTTGCATTTTTAGATTTTTAAAAAATATTGTTCTGTGCAATGTATAAGCTTTTTTGCCCATGAGGACCTCAATTTTGGTCCCCACGGTGACACGAGTCCCCATGTGTTGGTGTGAATTCAGGTTTAGGTCCCCACCGGGATATACAAACATGAACACACTCACACACATATACTCACAAGTGCGTAACAGACAAACCCACTGTTTCCGTGGTCTCTGAGTATGGCTGAAACAATACGTCATTCTGTTTTTAATAAATTTCTTGAATACTTAATTCTTAAGATATAGATTTTAGTTGGTACACACATTCGCTTATGGGTTGCCTTCTAGACACGAGCGCAGTGTGTTTGCATGTGCTTCATCATGCAGCCCAGGGGGCCCGTCATAATAGCCTGCTCTGGGGCCTGTCATTACTATCTTACGCCACTGACTCACATGTAACTTACAGTTTTTTTCAACTGCTTACACACAAAATGTTTACTTGTCACACAATTTCTGAAACCTGACACTCAAACACCAGAACCACACACCAAATCGGAAAAACCATACACTAATTCTCGACCTTTGACTCAGTTTTCAGCTTCTTAAAACACTTTTTGCAAAACACAACACACAATTCTCTATGTAACACACAAAGATTTTACAGGAAGTATATTGATTTCCTTTTTCAAACACAACCAATCAAAATGCCACACTAATTCCTCAGTGCCTCACACTAACTCCTGTGGAAATATTATTCAGTTAGAAGTATGATTTAATCACCAATATAATCAATAAGTGTTTTCTTTCATTAAATCATTAAGCTGTGTGCTTTAATGTGTTTGCTTGCTGTTTTATCTAGTGGGAAAATACTGCTGTGCTAGGAGGAACTCACCAAGAGCTGGGTGAATGAAACAGGAAGTGGGTTAGAACTGACAGAACATTTAGTTCTGCTAGGCTGACAAAGAGTCATACTTCATACAGAGATGAATTAATCCAATGCATATGTTTTAAGTATAATCATGAGTTTTGATGTGTCTTATTGAATCATAGGATTAAGAAACAATGCTGCATAATTAAAAGCATTAGATGATTGAGTTTTTTACTGAAAGTATTTTGACATGTTGTTTTGCAATATGAAACTGTCTCTAGACGATACTTCCTCTTTATTAGCAGCTGACCACAGGTTGCAAAACATGTGTCGTGCAAAAAAGATGTTTTGCAGATATGCATGGTGATTGGTGGAGGCAGGGGAGGAGTCAGAAGATGCGAACGACGTCACATACTAAATAAATATACGTGTTTTTGAATAATTTGGGTTGTTGGCTTTTTGGAGAGAGTGGTGATTTACTGGCAACCCAAAGCTTTGTTACTACTTTTTACATCTGATAATAAAACCTCATATTACTTTTGAGCAAATTGTCTCTTCAAATTTCTGAACATGCAGGACTGCCTCAAAAGTCCAACACTCCTCACATGTGCAAACACTCATTGCTTTACTTAACACCAACCAATCATGACGTTAGAAGAGGCCTATAAATAGGCCAAGGGTCAAGTTATAGGTTTTGAACAATGGATGCGAACAATGTAGACAGAGTAAGGGGAGTTGGAGGGAGAGCCAGAGGACGAGGCAGAGGTGGAATTAGAGGAGGACAAGGAACAAGAAGTGTGGTCTTGAATGAGATTAGGGCTACAGTCATTGATCATGTGATAAACCACAGTTTACTGTAACAACGAGAGGGGCTGTACAGAGAGTCCAGCCCAATTTGAGTCGATTTACAATGGCAGGTATAATTCGAACCTCTAGAAATGAGAACAGGTATGTAACAATCTACTGGGTAACACTTTAGATTACGACCCGCAAAGTACCGCGTAAGTAGACTGATGTTTTGGTAACTATAGTATACCTATGTGTAGGTAGGTACTGTATAAGGGAACAAAATATTAATTTGGGTAATAAAGGGGTAGAAACCAGATATGCAATCCGCAAAGAACTGCGTAAGAAAACTGAATTTATGGTGTAAGTTTTGGTAACTATAGTGTACCTACATGTAGGTATAAGGGAACAAAATATTAGTTCGGGTAATAAAGGGCTAGCAACCAGATATAAGTGGGGACTGTTACCCTTTTGTTCCACGAAGTTACAGGGTACACAATCTGATATCAGTGACTCTGAAACCTTTATTTAAAAAACAACTTATTTCAAAACAGATTACCAGCAATTGCTAAAGGAGATGTAGGCTACGAGTTTTTTTCTTTCTTTTCTCCCAAATTTTAGAATGGTTTAGAATGGTTTCAAAAAGTTGAAGGATCAAACAGCACACAGCCATAACGTCAGTAATCCATACAAACCCGATGGGTTAATTAATGTCTGAAGCGAAACGTTAAAAAACACCAGTACTTTAAACTTTTTAAAGCATATTGCCTCCGACCAACTGTCACCAGGGCATGCATAAGAGGCGTTGTGTACTGCGTGTTCTAAGTGCGAGGAGAATCTAATGCGAGACATGCCATCCTTTATTCGTCTCACAACAACAACAACACAAGTAAGTGGCAAAACCCTCGATAATTAGAAATCATGACTTTTGCAAAACTACTGTAGGAACGCATTTTCTAACATTACTTTGTATACTTGACCTGCTATGCTAAACAATTTTCAGTTTTGGGGGAAAATACCTAACTTTTTGTAATAACAAATAGGAATTACACTAGTCCAAGAGTTTTTTTAACCACGGGGAACATATTCACATACCCATTGCCCAACTTTACATTCAACTCTTTTCAGCTGTTCTCAGGATATATAAATAATGAGACACTTGTATGTCAGTACAAATATACTTTGCAATTAAAACATTTTTAAAAAGGAGTACATTTCTCTGTAATTAATGGGCAAATAGTCTCGTTTCGGGTTGTTACAGGGTAAGTGGTGCTTGTTACCCCTTGTTCTATGTAGTTACAGGTTAAGTATAACATCTGTGGGCCGTAAAATGAAGTGAAACCTTTTTACCCCCTTGTTCTATAAAGTTACAGGGTACATTGTACAATAAATATACACAAATCGATATCCTTCACTCTGCGGCATTTATTGTGAAAAATACTTATGTACATTATAACTTATAACTCATTTACTATAATTTATTTAAATTAAATGTTCACTGGTGTTAAGCAAGAAGGTACAGAGGCTGTGCTGTAGCTATTGGGAATAAGTCATGGCTTAAGGGTGCAAAAAATAACTGCTTGCAACCCCTTAAGTCGTGTCTAATTCACGATACAGCACTAGCCTAGCTTTTTGCTTTTGTAAAAATATCACACAATACAAATATTAAAGACCAGTCTATCACTGCGGTCAGGCCAGCCTCCACTTTGAAAATGACTGTCAAGCCAGCCCTCACGGTGGTTTTCTGTGCGCGCATATATGACAGATTGCGGTAGGAGCGCGGGAGGACAAATTTCAAAATAAAAGCGGTTTCGCACACTATCATTTGCTAGTGTTTTTCCGATGGCGAGTGATGTTGCTAGTGCAATGAGAGATTATGTTAAACGGTTGCTATGTAGTTTCTATGATGTTCTGGGTGATTTCTAGGCCGTTGATGAGGTATTTTGGTGGTTGTAAGAGTGTTGCTATGAGGTTTGTGTGGCGTTCTCTGTGTGGTTGCTAGGTCGTTGCTAAGGCATTCTGGTGGTTGGTTTTGGCCTAGTGGGGAAGTTGTGGCCTGGTGGTTAGAGAGTCAGACTCAGACCATAACTGACCATGAAATAACTAAAAATAACTGACAAATAGATAACTTTTAATACACAATATCGAGGACAGTCTGATGTGGTGTTTTTAAATAAAAGTCCCCTGAATATCCTATATACACTGTTTTTTCCTATATGTTCAGATAGGTTTTAAAAAAAAACTACCTGTTTTGTGAAAGTGATTTCACCTCAGAATCATAGTACACCATCTCAGATTGTCCATCGTACAATATCAGGACAGTCTGATGTGGTGTTTTTAAATAAAAGTCCCCTGAATATCCTATATACACTGTTTTTTCCTATATGTTCAGATAGGTTTTAAAAAAAAACTACCTGTTTTGTGAAAGTGATTTCACCTCAGAATCATAGTACACCATCTCAGATTGTCCATCGTACAATATCAGGACAGTCTGATGTGGTGTTTTTAAATAAAAGTCCCCTGAATATCCTATATACACTGTTTTTTCCTATATGTTCAGATAGGTTTTAAAAAAAAACTACCTGTTTTGTGAAAGTGATTTCACCTCAGAATCATAGTACACCATCTCAGATTGTCCATCGTACAATATCAGGACAGTCTGATGTGGTGTTTTTAAATAAAAGTCCCCTGAATATCCTATATACACTGTTTTTTCCTATATGTTCAGATAGGTTTTAAAAAAAAACTACCTGTTTTGTGAAAGTGATTTCACCTCAGAATCATAGTACACCATCTCAGATTGTCCATCGTACAATATCAGGACAGTCTGATGTGGTGTTTTTAAATAAAAGTCCCCTGAATATCCTATATACACTGTTTTTTCCTATATGTTCAGATAGGTGTTAAAAAAAAACTACCTGTTTTGTGAAAGTGATTTCACCTCAGAATCATAGTACACCATCTCAGATTGTCCATCGTACAATATCAGGACAGTCTGATGTGGTGTTTTTAAATAAAAGTCCCCTGAATATCCTATATACACTGTTTTTTCCTATATGTTCAGATAGGTTTTAAAAAAAAACTACCTGTTTTGTGAAAGTGATTTCACCTCAGAATCATAGTACACCATCTCAGATTGTCCATCGTACAATATCAGGACTGTCTGATGTGGTGTTTTTAATTAAAAGTCCCCTGAATATCCTAAATACTATGTTTTTTATATGTTCAAGATAGGTGCTAAATAAAAGGAAACTACACTGTATTGTGAAAATGTGATTTCACCTATAGATCATAGTACACCATCTAGTTGTCCATCTATACAATATCAGCGACGTCTGATGTGGTGTTTTTAAAGTAAAGAGTCCCCTGAATATCCTATATATACATGTTTTTTTCATATGTTCAGATAGGTGTTAAAAGAAACTACGTATTGTAAATGTGATTTCACCTCAAATCAGTAGACATCTCAATGTCCATCGTAACAATCGGAGTCTGATGTGGTTTATATCCCTAATACATATCTGTTTTTAATTTCAGTGATAAAAAAACTGTTGTGATATTCACTAAACATAGTACACATCTCAATTGTCCATCATACAATATCGGACTCTGATGTGGTGTTTTTAAAAAAAGTCCCCTGAATATCCTATATAACTGTTTTTTCCTATATGTTCAGATAGGTTTTAAAAAAAAACTACCTGTTTTGTGAAAGTGATTTCACCTCAGAATCATAGTACACCATCTCAGATTGTCCATCGTACAATATCAGGACAGTCTGATGTGGTGTTTTTAAATAAAAGTCCCCTGAATATCCTATATACACTGTTTTTTCCTATATGTTCAGATAGGTTTTAAAAAAAAACTACCTGTTTTGTGAAAGTGATTTCACCTCAGAATCATAGTACACCATCTCAGATTGTCCATCGTACAATATCAGGACAGTCTGATGTGGTGTTTTTAAATAAAAGTCCCCTGAATATCCTATATACACTGTTTTTTCCTATATGTTCAGATAGGTTTAAAAAAAAACTACCTGTTTTGTGAAAGTGATTTCACCTCAGAATCATAGTACACCATCTCAGATTGTCCATCGTACAATATCAGGACAGTCTGATGTGGTGTTTTTAAATAAAAGTCCCCTGAATATCCTATATACACTGTTTTTTCCTATATGTTCAGATAGGTTTTAAAAAAAAACTACCTGTTTTGTGAAAGTGATTTCACCTCAGAATCATAGTACACCATCTCAGATTGTCCATCGTACAATATCAGGACAGTCTGATGTGGTGTTTTTAAATAAAAGTCCCCTGAATATCCTATATACACTGTTTTTTCCTATATGTTCAGATAGGTTTAAAAAAAAACTACCTGTTTTGTGAAAGTGATTTCACCTCAGAATCATAGTACACCATCTCAGATTGTCCATCGTACAATATCAGGACAGTCTGATGTGGTGTTTTTAAATAAAAGTCCCCTGAATATCCTATATACACTGTTTTTTCCTATATGTTCAGATAGGTTTTAAAAAAAAACTACCTGTTTTGTGAAAGTGATTTCACCTCAGAATCATAGTACACCATCTCAGATTGTCCATCGTACAATATCAGGACAGTCTGATGTGGTGTTTTTAAATAAAAGTCCCCTGAATATCCTATATACACTGTTTTTTCTATATGTTCAGATAGGTGTTAAAAAAACTACCTGTTTTGTGAAAGTGATTTCACCTCAGAATCATAGTACACCATCTCAGATTGTCCATCATACAATATCAGGACGTCTGATGTGGTGTTTTTAAATAAAAGTCCCCTGAATACCTATATACACTGTTTTTTCTATATGTTCAGATAGGTGTTAAAAGGAAACTACCTGTTTTGTGAAATGATTTCACTCAGAATCATAGTACACCATCTAATTGTCCATCGTACATATCAGACGTCTGATGTGGTGTTTTTAATAAAGTCCCTCAAAATGTCTCATATGCTATCTTCTACATTTCAGTTGTTAAAGGGAAACTTTATTTCCAAGAAAATAATTCCATATAAATCTGACAATTTCGTTTATGTGTTTTTATTCACTGCTGAGGTGGATTCTCTAACTCCACCTCACTTCAATTATTCCTTTTGTGTGGTGCTTATACTATAAAATTTAAAAATAATGATTAGATTTGACAAAGATCTAATTATTTTACTGTCCATAATTATTCTGATCTGTGTAAATGATTTATGTTAGAGATGCTAAAAAGTTTTAGCATCTGTCATTTGTTTTTGTTCTCAGTTTAGGCATTGACTCTTTGCTCTTGAGTATGAGAATATAACGGCTTTCCCTGGCTATGTGAATGTACATCTTTTACTATGTTTTAGAAATGTTTCTGATTTACACATTAAAGCCCATTGATCACAATAGTGATCACGAAAATTATTTGGTTTGGTTTGGTTTATTTCTTATAAAGCACATTTCTGCTGCCACACGGGCAGCCCAAAGTGCTGTACAATACATCCGATAATCATACACACAAAAAAAAAAAAAAATGGACAGAGCCAAACATAACAATAGAAAAAGGAAACACAAAACACAAAGCTCAATCGTCTAAACACATACAGAAATACATTAAGACAAAACAGATGTTACAGCTCTCCTAAGCCTGTTTAGAGTGCCGCAATACTTTGCCGGAGCCTACTTAATCAGGATCCAACGACATATTAAGGAAATGCTTAGTCAATGCAGATTTGAAAGCAGAGAGAGATGGGACAGATCTTATGGCTAAGGAAGGTTTTTCCATAAGCGAGGCCCTGCTATTGAAAAGGCCCTGTCCCCCTTCCTTTTTAATCTGGACGGAGGAACCTGGAGCAATAATTTATCGGCCGATCGTAGATTTCTTCCCGGTTTATAGAGGTAATCAAGTCTGACAAATACACTGGTGCAAGGCCATTAAGAGTTTTAAAAATCATAACTAATACCTTAAATCAATCCTATGGATCACCGGTAACCATTGTAATTAGTTAAAATAGGGGTTATTCTATCGCTCCTCTTCCCTCCAGTCAATAATCTGGCAGCTGCATTTTGCACGAGCTGCAGCCTATGTACCCTGAGTGAGGCAGTCCTGAGTACAAAGAATTACAATAGTCCAGCCTGGTTGAGACAAAAGCATGGATGATCTTCTCCAAATTACTATGGATAGCATAGGTTTCATTTTAGCTATGACCCGAATAAAGTAGAAGCATGTTTTCACCACTGAATTAACCTGTTTCACACAGTTCATCTCAGGTCAAAACCAACACCCAAGTTTTTAGCATGGGGATGGATGATTTCATTTTTATTTCAGGGAGTTACTAATAACACATAATTTGGATGTTTTTATGTTTAGGAAAAATGTGTGATTGTTTTTTTCTTTAATTGGTCTCATGTATGACTCTTTGTATGCATATATTTGCAATATATGCAATATTGTATAAATTAAAGAAGTGTGTACATTTAACCATCAAAATTTGTCAGTCATTGCCCATGATGCTTATTGCCTTATATGCTGCATCCACTGCTTTTTTCCCTTATCAACCATCGTTTCTTAGCATTATAGGAATATGTTTTTTCTTGTTGACTAAAGTGAAGAGGAGTTTTCTGTAACTTTTTTTTTTGTAATCTGTCTAAAAGAAAGACAGCTGAATGACCCTATTCAATGTTTTGATAAATAATCTTATATAAATCTTAAAATATTTTACCTTTCACCTATTAAATCTTTACACATCTCATAACCTTTTTTTTTTACCATTTATGTTTTTTAGTTTTCTCTTCTGTCCAGTAAAACTATCTCCAAATGTAATAATTGTGAAATGAAGTTATTTAAGTACAACTTAAAAAACATAAAGTTGTAAAATGCAACGCACATAACACAGCAGGAATTTTAATCACAAAACATCAACACAGACAGTATCCTTATTTGTGTATAAACCAGTTTTGTGTCTGTTACTTATGATACTTAACGTATTTTGCTGATGATAAAACCTTGAAACAAAACAATCACACTGATATATTGTAAGAGATGTCAGTGCAAGTTGTTTTCGATTAAGACACAACTAACATTTAAGTTCAGGGCCGTAGCCGGCCTTGTGGAAGGGGTGGTTCTTTTTCATTTTTGTCGTTTCCCCCACATTTATTATTATGATTTTTATGAAATACTTATAAGCTCTAACTCTAACACTGTTTATGTGAATGCCCCACTCTCCATACAAACGATAAAATGTGTAATCAGAGGACCACTACAAATCCAGCTGCTCATTACAAATACTCAGAAGAACTCCATGTTCTTTATTAATTGTCCAATTGTTAATTGGTAAGTTTTACTTTGAGGTGTTAATTAATACATTAACGTACAAACATTCACTAACATGTAGTTAACTTGGGCAGTTTTAACACATGAATCTCTGACCCTAGTATTACCTAAGGTTAGCCTTTCATGGCTCGTAGCAAGGGTTTGAAAATTAGTGAGTGGGGTGTCAATTTATAATATTACCAATAAATGCTATAATCATTCAACTTTAATAAATATAATAATAATAAATTAACAATTGATAAACTATATTATGTTATAACAGGGCTTGATACTGTGGCTAGTGGTTTTCAAAATGATAATTGCTCCGAGCGGGTCTCGACCAGCATCTGTCCGGATGGGAGACGAGCGCTTAACGAGGAGTGTCTGTCGATGAAAAATTTTGAAGTGTGGAGTCAGGTTTACTTGCACAGCTCTCTTCACTGGTCTCTGTTAACTAGCCACTCGCATTTTCACTGTAACAATTTTGTTGGGAAATATTTTATATGACTAAAGTTGACAATGGCATGCTGTGAGATCATGCGTCGAAAAACATGCCCAAAATAAAAACGTTGTGAAAAATAAATGCCTGTACGATATGATATTGAAAATGTAAGTTAGTTTGGCGAAAGGTGGATTCGAACCTGATTGATGGCGTCAAAACTACATGTCACACGTCTCTCGCCACTGAAGTAGTGTCGTTTTTGCACTTTTTTGTTGCTTCGACGCCCTATGATCCTAATTATTGGCAGTTATTTAAAAGGACACATTTTCGGTACAAAAATTCACAAAAAATGACTTAAATTCTGGACATTTGACAGTGAGGGGATTAGGGAATCCTCCCCTCAGCAGTGAATAAAAACAAACGAAATTGTCAGATTTATAATGGAATTATTTTCTTGGAACATGAAGTTTCCCTTTAACAACTGAAAATGTAGAAGATAGCATGTATGAGACATTTTGAAGGCATTTAAATATAAAACACCACATCATACAGTCCTGAAAATTAATGAGTGCCAATCTAGATGGTGTACTATGATTCTGAGGTGAAATCACTTTCACAAAACAGGTAGTTTCCTTTTAAAACCTATCTGAACATATAGAAAAAACAGTGTATATAGGATATTCAGGGGACTTTTATTTAAAAACACCACATCAGACTAGTCCTGATATTGTACGATGGACAATCTGAGATGGTGTACTATGATTCTGAGGTGAAATCACTTTCACAAAACAGGTAGTTTCTTTTTTAAACCTATCTGAACATATAGAAAAAACAGTGTATATAGGATATTCAGGGGACTTTTATTTAAAAACACCACATCAGACTGTCCTGATATTGTAGATGGACAATCTGAGATGGTGATACTATGATTCTGAGGTGAAATCACTTTCACAAAACAGGTAGTTTCTTTTAAACCTATCTGAACATATAGAAAAAACAGTGTATATAGGATATTCAGGGGACTTTTATTTAAAAACACCACATCAGACGTCCTGATATTGTACGATGGACAATCTGAGATGGTGTACTATGATTCTGAGGTGAAATCACTTTCACAAAACAGGTAGTTTTTTTTAAAACCTATCTGAACATATAGAAAAAACAGTGTATATAGGATATTCAGGGGACTTTTATTAAAAACACCACATCAGACGTCCGATATTGTAGATGGACAATCTGAGATGGTATACTATGATTCTGAGGTGAAATCACTTTCACAAACAGGTAGTTTCCTTTTAACACCTATCTGAACATATAGAAAAAACAGTGTATTATAGAGTATTCAGGGGACTTTTATTATAAAACACACATCAGACAGTCCTGATATTGTATGATGGACAATCTGAGATGGTGTACTATGATTCTGAGGTGAAATCACTTTCACAAAACAGGTAGTTTCCTTTTAACACCTATCTGAACATATAGAAAAAAACAGTGTATATAGGATATTCAGGGGACTTTTATTTAAAAACACCACATCAGACTGTCCTGATATTGTACGATGGACAATCTGAGATGGTGTACTATGATTCTGAGGTGAAATCACTTTCACAAAACAGGTAGTTTTTTTTTAAAACCTATCTGAACATATAGGAAAAAACAGTGTATATAGGATATTCAGGGGACTTTTATTTAAAAACACCACATCAGACTGTCCTGATATTGTACGATGGACAATCTGAGATGGTGTACTATGATTCTGAGGTGAAATCACTTTCACAAAACAGGTAGTTTTTTTTTAAAACCTATCTGAACATATAGGAAAAAACAGTGTATATAGGATATTCAGGGGACTTTTATTTAAAAACACCACATCAGACTGTCCTGATATTGTACGATGGACAATCTGAGATGGTGTACTATGATTCTGAGGTGAAATCACTTTCACAAAACAGGTAGTTTTTTTTTAAAACCTATCTGAACATATAGGAAAAAACAGTGTATATAGGATATTCAGGGGACTTTTATTTAAAAACACCACATCAGACTGTCCTGATATTGTACGATGGACAATCTGAGATGGTGTACTATGATTCTGAGGTGAAATCACTTTCACAAAACAGGTAGTTTTTTTTTAACACCTATCTGAACATATAGGAAAAAACAGTGTATATAGGATATTCAGGGGACTTTTATTTAAAAACACCACATCAGACTGTCCTGATATTGTACGATGGACAATCTGAGATGGTGTACTATGATTCTGAGGTGAAATCACTTTCACAAAACAGGTAGTTTTTTTTTAAAACCTATCTGAACATATAGGAAAAAACAGTGTATATAGGATATTCAGGGGACTTTTATTTAAAAACACCACATCAGACTGTCCTGATATTGTACGATGGACAATCTGAGATGGTGTACTATGATTCTGAGGTGAAATCACTTTCACAAAACAGGTAGTTTTTTTTTAAAACCTATCTGAACATATAGGAAAAAACAGTGTATATAGGTATATTCAGGGGACTTTTTACTTAAAAACCACCACATCAGACGTCTCTGATATTGTATCGATGGACAATCTGAGATGGTGTACTATGATTCTGAGGTGAAATCACTTTCACAAAACAGGTAGTTTTTTAAAACATCTGAACATATAGAAATAAACAGTGTATATAGGATATTCAGGGGACTTTTACTTAAAAACACCACATCAGACTGTCCTGATATTGTAGATGGACAATTGAGATGGTGTACTATGATTCTGAGGTGAAATCACTTTCACAAAACAGGTAGTTTTTTTTTTAAACCATCTGACATTAGAAAAACAGTGTATATAGGATATTCAGGGGACTTTTATTTAAAAACACCACATCAGACAGTCCTGATATTGTATCGATGGACAATCTGAGATGGTATACTATGATTATGAGGTGAAATCACTTCACAAATACGTAGTTTCCTTTTACACCTATCTGAACATATAGAAAAACACTGTATTTAGGATATTCAGGGGACTTTTACTTAAAAACACCACATCAGACTGTCCTGATATTGTAGATGGACAATCTGAGATGGTGTACTATGATTCTGAGGTGAAATCACTTTCACAAAACAGGTAGTTTTTTTTTAAAACCTATCTGAACATATAGGAAAAAACAGTGTATATAGGATATTCAGGGGACTTTTATTTAAAAACACCACATCAGACTGTCCTGATATTGTAGATGGACAATCTGAGATGGTGTACTATGATTCTGAGGTGAAATCACTTTCACAAAACAGGTAGTTTTTTTTTAACACCTATCTGAACATATAGAAAAAACAGTGTATATAGGATATTCAGGGGACTTTTATTTAAAAACACCACATCAGACTGTCCTGATATTGTACGATGGACAATCTGAGATGGTGTACTATGATTCTGAGGTGAAATCACTTTCACAAAACAGGTAGTTTTTTTTTAACACCTATCTGAACATATAGGAAAAAACAGTGTATATAGGATATTCAGGGGACTTTTATTTAAAAACACCACATCAGACTGTCCTGATATTGTACGATGGACAATCTGAGATGGTGTACTATGATTCTGAGGTGAAATCACTTTCACAAAACAGGTAGTTTTTTTTTAAAACCTATCTGAACATATAGAAAACAGTGTATATAGGTTATTCAGGGGACTTTTATTTAAAACAATCACATCAGACGTCCTGATATTGTAGATGGACAATATGAGATGGTGTACTATGATTGCTGAGGTGAAATCACTTTCACAAAACAGGTAGTTTCCTTTTTAGACCTATTTGAACATATAGAAAAAAACAGTGTATATAAGGATATTCAGGGGACTTTTTACTTAAAAACACCACATCAGACTGTCCTGATATTGTAAGATGGACAATCTGAGATGGTTATCTATGATTATGAGGGTGAAATCACTTTCACAAAACAGGTAGTTTTTTTTAGAACTATCTGAACATATAGGAAAAACAGTGTATATAGGATATTCAGGGGACTTTTATTTAAAAACATCACTCAGACGTCCGATATGTAGCGATGGACCAATCTGAAGATGGTGTACTATGATTCTGAGGTGAAATCACTTTCACAAACGGTAGTTTTTTTTAGAAACCTATCTGAACATATAGGAAAAAACAGTGTATATAGGATATTCAGGGGACTTTTATTTAAAACACCACATCAGACTGTCCTGATATTGTACGATGGACAATCTGAGATGGTGTACTATGATTCTGAGGTGAAATCACTTTCACAAAACAGGTAGTTTTTTTTTAAAACCTATCTGAACATATAGGAAAAAACAGTGTATATAGGATATTCAGGGGACTTTTATTTAAAAACACCACATCAGACTGTCCTGATATTGTACGATGGACAATCTGAGATGGTGTACTATGATTCTGAGGTGAAATCACTTTCACAAAACAGGTAGTTTTTTTTTAAACCTATCTGAACATATAGGAAAAAACAGTGTATATAGGATATTCAGGGGACTTTTATTTAAAAACACCACATCAGACTGTCCTGATATTGTACGATGGACAATCTGAGATGGTGTACTATGATTCTGAGGTGAAATCACTTTCACAAAACAGGTAGTTTTTTTTTAAAACCTATCTGAACATATAGGAAAAAACAGTGTATATAGGATATTCAGGGGACTTTTATTTAAAAACACCACATCAGACTGTCCTGATATTGTACGATGGACAATCTGAGATGGTGTACTATGATTCTGAGGTGAAATCACTTTCACAAAACAGGTAGTTTTTTTTTAAAACCTATCTGAACATATAGGAAAAAACAGTGTATATAGGATATTCAGGGGACTTTTATTTAAAAACACCACATCAGACTGTCCTGATATTGTACGATGGACAATCTGAGATGGTGTACTATGATTCTGAGGTGAAATCACTTTCACAAAACAGGTAGTTTTTTTTTAAAACCTATCTGAACATATAGGAAAAAACAGTGTATATAGGATATTCAGGGGACTTTTATTTAAAAACACCACATCAGACTGTCCTGATATTGTACGATGGACAATCTGAGATGGTGTACTATGATTCTGAGGTGAAATCACTTTCACAAAACAGGTAGTTTTTTTTTAAACCTATCTGAACATATAGGAAAAAACAGTGTATATAGGATATTCAGGGGACTTTTACTTAAAAACACCACATCAGACTGTCCTGATATTGTGTATTAAAAGTTATCTATTTGTCAGTTATTTTTAGTTATTTCATGGTCAGTTATGGTCTGAGTCTGACTCTCTAACCACCAGGCCACAACTTCCCCACTAGGCCAAAACCAACCACCAGAATGCCTTAGCAACGACCTAGCAACCACACAGAGAACGCCACACAAACCTCATAGCAACACTCTTACAACCACCAAAATACCTCATCAACGGCCTAGAAATCACCCAGAACATCATAGAAACTACATAGCAACCGTTTAACATAATCTCTCATTGCACTAGCAACATCACTCGCCATCGGAAAAACACTAGCAAATGATAGTGTGCGAAACCGCTTTTATTTTGAAATTTGTCCTCACGCGCTCCTACCGCAATCTGTCATATATGCGCGCACAGAAAACCACCGTGAGGGCTGGCTTGACAGTCATTTTCAAAGTGGAGGCTGGCCTGACCGCAGTAAACTATCGATGAAGTAAATTTAATCAAATTCATTAAGTAAATTACTAAGCCTGCCTTTCGCTGGCCGACTGTGAACAGCAACAAATTGATCCTTGGGTGCAGCATGTCATAGCTGTGTTTTATAATGAATCAAGGACTGGAACTAAAGGTTATATCATTTTAAATAACATTGATGACAACAAAGTAGCACGTTTGTATTTTCCTTGTTTTCCTTTTGCTGTTCTTTTCCGCTGAGGTTTTTGATGCTGAAGAGTTGATAAAATCTCATAGCTCTTGCTGTTCTGCAATATAAAGTACAGAAAACACATAAAAATACATTATTTTAGGGAGCTACTCCTTTATTTGACTTCAGTAACATTGTTTTACATGACAATTACGATGGCATCATTAACAGTGTATATTGTAGCTAACCTGTTGGCTGGTAGCGTTTTTAAAGAAATGTTTTGATTCCGATGTCCTTCTCTAGCCTGCTGATCCTCCACGCCTCACTCACAGTTCGATTCCTTTATGCAGTGTTATCCGCTTTATATATGAAAGCGATTTAACCTCGTATCAATCGCTACATTTGCACAGCATACAGCAGTACAACAACTTCCTGTTTTCATCGGTCCGCCAGCAACACTGCTCCGTGCGTCGTCGCATGCTCTCAATTACCAGTTCCGCTGTTTCACATTGGCTCGTTTTTTTGCAGGTTTAGCATATTGGATAAATTACGGTCATTTCAATGTCAACGACATACATTTTTAAACCAGCACATTAAAATAAATAAAACCATTTAAAGATATCCGGAAAATAGTATATTTTAAAGAATAGTTATCTGGATCAGAAATTAAATCATTTTATTTTACCTCAAATGTTGCATGCGTTTTCTTCATGCCAGAAGCAGACATAGAAATGACAAGCAAGGTATTGGAGTTTTTATATAAATGGCAACATTATATTCTCCCAAATTTTATTTTATTTGTCAAATTCTATTAAATTTGAGTGTATTTAAATTAAATGCTAGTATTTAAAATGTGTAAAAACCCCAAACAATAAACTTGTACAATTTAAAAACGATTTAATAAAGGTTTACACGTAACCCAATGTTCAGCTTTTTCTTTTAATCATGATGCTAAGCATTTTACCTCACGCAGAACAGGAAAACTCGCTAAATAAAGCAGACAGCACATAACAACTTAAAGAACATAAAAACACTCCAGTTGGTAGGATGGTTGTCCTGTTCTCGTCGTTTAAATTGAGGTAGAACAAACATATTTACATGATAGTGTAAATATGTGAGAGTGAAAGTCAGTCCGCTGGCTCGGTCTGTTTACAAGAACACCTGCTGAATAGAATTACGCTTCATCGTGCGCTGTTTTTGCTCATTTCTTTAATTTCTTATGCCAAATAATGAAACCATGGCAAAGAACTGACTGAGTTTTAATGTGTTTTAAATATAATTAAACCCAATCCATGACCTTCCAGGCCATACAGCTGGGGTTCTTCAACTTTTTCATTCCGGGACACTTAAAAGGTCAACATTGATTTCACATATTTTGCACATTAAAAATTATCCAAATTAATAATTCATAATAAGTTTGATTTTTTGTGACCCAAAATTCCTAAAATCAATCAAATAAAAATGTATCCTAGTCCAAATTTGCAGACAGACAGCCCAGACCGATATGGAACGCGTGCTAACGCTAACTTTCTCCCATTGCTGTCTAGCATACTGTAGGTCATGCATACCAAGTAATATTAAAATACTTTACAGTATAAATATATATTTACCCCTTAATCCCCAAACTTTGCATATTGTTCCCCTTTACCTACTGAAATGCCTACTGAAGAGGTACTTATTGTTACATATAGTTAATCATGCGGTACATTGCGGGTTGTTTTAAATAAAGGTTTCAGGGTCAAGGATATCAGATTGTGTGTATATTTATTGTTCTTACCCTTTAACTTCGTGGAGCAAAAACAGTCCCCACTTATATCTGGTTGCTACTTCTTTATTACCCAAACTTAAAATATTGTTCCCTTATACCTACACGTACAGGTACACTATAATTACCTAAACTAACACCGTAAATGTACACTTTACTTACGCAGTTCTTTGCGGATTGTATATCTGGTTGCTACTTCTTTATTACCCGAATTAATGTTTTGTTCCCTCATACCTACACGTAGGTACACTATAGTTACCAAAACTTACACCATAAAATCAGTCTACTTACGCGGTACTTTGCGGGTCGTAATCTAAAGCGTTACCCACCTTTTTTATAACATACTATTTTATAATTTTTAGTAACAACCTATTTCGTCTACAGTTCTGATGAGTTTTAATTAATGTGTTTGAAATAAAACTGACCTAGTTGGATGCTATGCAACATCATGAAATATTTCAGGAGCAGGTTTTTTGGTTGTTTATATAAAAAGTGACATAATTGCTTCACGGAAAGTTATACTTAACGTTAAATCTAATATTCAATTACACTATAAAGGGGAATAATTAAAATGAACCTATGGGTTTTTTGGCATTGTGCAGCTCTAAAGAGAAACAAATGTGTATTTCTTCTACATTTCTATTAAAAAAGGGTCCTGGCATTTAAAGGCGCAGTTCTTGAAAATCAGCGGCCACTAGCATTGTATTATAGTTTTGCAACGAATCTCTGAGTCATTTGCCCACCCCTCCCTTTCGAATTACGACGGTGGCCGCAACAGTAAAAAAAGATGTCGTCTACTGAGACAGCTGATAGCAGTGATACAAGCAACGATGTTTCTTTACAAAGGTAAGGCAATATATTAACGTCATTAATCATTTAACATGTATTCTATTGCGAAAGTTACTGTTGCAATTCTATAATTAGATATATTTCTTGCGTGCTATCTAGTACACGCTGAGAGTAGTGAAGTAACTAAAGTTAGCTAATAGTAAATAGCAACGCTGTTCAAAGCGTTTGATCTGACAGCGACATAGGCAGTTATTTATTTATTATTTACTAATGTAGCTAATATTGTATAATGAAGAAAAACTATTTCCCATACACCTCGTTTTGCACACGTTGCTCCTCCTGTCCTGCTGTGTTTTGTAGTCCGCTATCACGTGACTCAGCAGCCAAGCGCAAGCACGCAGACGCTGCTGCAGCCAGCAAAAAGAAAAGGAGCATCGTGTGGAGTTTTTTCTCCTCGGTGAATAAAAACACTGCGAACTGCGTTGTATGGCAGTGGGCCTTTGGGGTTAAAAAAACAAAGATTTAAAGTACTTTATTATTTAAGCACTTTATCTACTTTGTGTCGCAAACAATTGTGTGCACTTTGTTTATAAATTCACTTAAAAAGTGTAATGAAAGGGAAACATGTTAATTTGTTCTATTATTTTGTCTAAACATAACACTGAACAAAAACGGAAAAGCAGTTTTAAAATCTTTGTTCTTGAGTAATAATTTTGTCCACTTTGTTTTTTTTAAAGCTAGAGAAGTAGTACTGGGATAACGAGAAATTGTTTTGTTATATATCGTTTTTCTGTTCTGTTAATCTGTTATTGTTACTATTTTCCAGTAATAATTTGGTGCAAAGTTCATCTTTGCAAATTCGATAGATAAATAAAATAGATTTATTTGGTTTAAATGATGTCCAGTGTTTTAACATCTACATGATTAATTAGCCTACAGGCAAATTAAGAGCACAAATCACAAAATATTTTAGTGGTCATGAAAATGTATTCAGATTTAGCATATTAATGATGCATTCATCTGATAAATCATGACATTTCATCTACAGGAAAGTAAATGTAAGTTCAAGTGAATGCTTTTTAAAAGTAAAAAGTATTGGTATCGGTATCGAAATCGGCAATACTGGCCCTGCATTTACTTGGTATCGGATCGATACTAAATTTTACAGTATCGCCCACCACTACTGCCTAGAGTGCATCCAAAAGTTAACATTCGTTTTCCGGTAATATTGATCAGAATGTCGTTTCAAGTAGACAGTGCGCCCATGTTCACAAACGGCGCCGCTAAACTTCCTATTTTAGATTTCAAAATAAAAGTATGTGCGACAAAAAACTCAAAAAAAACAATAAAACAAATAGGAACACCGTAACACAACAAGTATAATACATCAAAGAATATTACTCAACCAAGACACAAACAAATAGAGAGACCCCATTTCTTTTGCATCTGTTTTAATTCTTGTAAAAGTCCTTTCTCAATATTCAATGGAACCACCGCCCTGAATGGCTGCAGGTGGAGGTGTAGGATCACTTCAATGGTTGGGGGGTTTAATGGTCATTTACATTGGCCGCGTCTTCCAAGCCACCTGCGCATCCATATATGCCGGCGTCTCTCTTTGTTTTAAGCGTTTCGACACACAGAACTGAGAGGATGGCCAAGGCAGTGCATTTCTTCGTTCAAAGCATGTAGTAAACTGCCACACCAGGTGATCGGAGTTCCCACGTGTGTACTTCACACGCACAGTGAGAGAGCAGCAAGTAGCAGAGCGAAAATCGGACCGCACAGTGAGAGCACATAAATCGCGAGCTTGATATTTACTTCGCATACGGTTTACTCGTACAGTGTGAGTTGGTATTTCACAAGAACTTCGCTGAAATCGCACAGCGTATGCCCGCCTTTAGTAATCTAGTAATCTAGTAATCTATTTAGTAATTTAGAATCTGTGGCCACGGATTTGTGGCTCTTGTTTTTTTTTCTCCGACGGGTGCCTAGTTGGGCTCCGTATCATTCAGATTGGATTTCAGCTTCAGTGTTTTTTTTAACAACGCAGCTCATATTGCCATCGCGACAGAAAAAAAACGAGTCGCTTTCACCCCAAAATGGCGGAATTCGCAGTGCGCTGGTGTTGCAATGGAACGTTCTATAGAGTTTTGGCTCTTGGTATCTATAATCTTTGGCGGCGCTGCGCTGCTCCCGGACGGCATGTGACAAAGTACCGCGAGAGCGATTGTAATCGTTACGGAGCAAGCTGCACTCAGATTCCCCAGTCACGGTATTTTTATGTAATTTCGGGGATCGGATTTGCGCAGCGCTGCATGACGTTTAAGTCATTACTAGATGGTAACAAACAGGTGAGTTTGATCAGGGTTAAGGCTGCAGGAAGTTGACGTCGCGGGCCACAGAGTTTAGAACCACCAGTAGTCTACATCATAAGCAGTGTTGGGTAAGTTACTCTGAAAAAGTAAATAATTATTAGTTACTAATTACATATTCAATAGTGTAATTAGATTACTGTACAAATTACTCTCTAAAAAGTATTTAATTACTTATTACTTTCTATATCCTACATCAACTTGCTAAATGACTGTCATGAATTGGTGAGGTGCAAGGACAGAGAACCCAAACGCAGACAGCTGGTAAGGGGTTAACAAGACATTTTAATAATAAAACAAAACAAAAACCCACGAGGGGGTAACATAATAAAACAAGGGAAGATCACGACATGACAAAACAGGACTAAGACTAACACTGAAACCAGACTGGAGATAACATAAACAAGGACTACAATAAACTTGACAGGGACCAAGAACTCACCAGACAAATGACACAAACACAACAGTACAATGAACCAGCACAAGACAAGAGACACAGGTCAATATATAGGGAGATAAATCAAGAGGGGACAGGTGTGGGGCATGAACTAATAATTATCACTAAGGAGGAAACAAGAGGGCAGGAACAATGACAAGACCTGGAGAGAGCATATAGAAGGCCAGAAGGGTCAAAATGCCTCTCTCCAGATGAAACAAGAGGTTCTGTCATGGCTCTGCCACAAGATCAAGAAAAGCAAGACAAAATGGGGCAGAACCATGACAATGACTAAATGTAAACCTTGGTTAGAACTGATTCAAGGATTGACATGAAATGGCTCTTTTAGTTCATTCAAATAAATAATATAAAACAACATAAAGTAGTAATTATTAACAGACCAAAGTATTTGAGAATTATACATTAAAATTGTACAAATTTGAGAATTATACATTAAAACACAGATTTTAAAGTTAGACTTTGAATTTTGATGTATGTTCCACTATTGCGCACACATCTATTACACAAAGTATTTAGTTTAATTACATCAGAAGTAACTGTAATTAAATTAAAAGAAAAATTGATTAATCCCTTATACTTTACTTGTTCAAGGGAAAAGTAATTTAATTACAGTAACTAATTACTTAGCAAGTTACACCCAACACTGATCATAAGCCTGTGTCAATGCCATGCATTTTTGCTGATTGTAAACAAAACCTTATGACAACTCAATAAATGATTTATTTGAGAAAAGTCTATTTTCACAAAAATATTTAATAATCAATTAACAGAAAGTTACAAAACAGCTCAATGTTTAATGTCTAGTTGTGATAGACTCAAAATAAAAAATAAGCTATTAAAAGCTTGTGCGAGACATTTGTATCCTTTAAATAATGATCGTACTTTGTTTTGGATTATGTCCCATGTCAGAGGTGCCCTGAATATCACACAAAAGTTTCTCAATTCCAAGTTTCACTGTAATACCTGTGAACTGGGAAAATCTCTATTTTAATTATTTAAACCCTTTCTAATATAGAACTATGAACAGTCATGCTTGATTGTTGTGATTTACCACAGGCCAGTTTTTTAGCACATTCCTCTAATGTGATTTTCATAATATTTTGATCAGTATTGTAATTTCTCATTGAATATACTTTAATGCTCTGTGACCGCTTATAGGTTATTTACAGTGCATGAACACAGCAAATTACTGTAGTTTTCACATAGTACTTGTTTGTTGTGACTTACAGGACAGAACTGGTTACTGTGACTTTGTACAGCACATTCCTCTTTAATGTGATTTTCACAATATTTTGACCAGTATGGTAATTTCTCATTGAATATACAGTAATTCACTGTGACCCCTAATACAGTTATTTCCAGTGCATGAACACAGTGAATTACTGTAGATTTCACATGTATTTTTTACAGCGTTTAGTTCGAAACCCCCTGGTGTAGATCATAAATTATGTCAGCGTGCTATCTCTCTCGTGATCGTACAGACACCAGCGCGCGTCTGTCTCGGTCGCGTGCGCAAACGCCGAGAGTTTCACTGCAGGCACAGTGATGCTGTTCTGCCAGGGGTCAGAGTTTTGACACATTCGAGTGCCGCTTTTGCTGCTGCTGTGTCTCTTCTTATTTATATATTCAAAGGAGAGAGGTCTGTTGCTTGTCCCGCAGTTGTTTCCAAGCTCGCGTCACCATTACATCCAAAAACGAGCCGGACTTTTTAGCGCGCGCTTCTCGGGTGCTCCAACACAAGCGAGTGATCGGCGCTGTCGTGGGCATCGTCATGGTCGCGGCGCTAATCATCGCGATCCCTCTTGTGCTCCAGACCTCCGTGATCTCAGCGCACTACGAGATGATGGGCACCTGCCGGATGATCTGCGACCCGTACAACCCCAAAAAGAGCACCACCGCGCTGGAGGTCATGCAAGACCTCAGCGGCATCCCGCCGTCCTTTGCGCAAGGGACCAGAGGCGAACCGGGACGACCGGGCAAACCGGGACCGAGAGGTCCACTTGGCGAACCTGGCCCGCCTGGTCCGAGGGGACCACCCGGAGACTCAGGAAGACCCGGATTCACCGGCGTCACGTCGGGGACGGCAAGGACCGAGACGGGAGACGCTGGCCCCGCGTTAGGGAACGTCAAGATCGCGTTTTACGTCGGTCTCAAAAACCCTCACGAGGGCTACGAGGTGCTCCGCTTTGACGATGTTGTGACAAACGTGGGAAATCACTACGACCCCACCACCGGCAAGTTCACGTGCCAGGTGTCCGGGATTTACTACTTCACCTATCATGTGCTGATGCGCGGTGGGGACGGCACGAGCATGTGGGCAGACCTCTGTAAAAACGGACAGGTAAGCACGAGTCTGTTCATTTTGTAAGAAAAGTGCGAGACAGGGAATTTATACCAAGAAAAAAATGCACGCGCTGGCCCCTGGTATACACGAATGATGTTTGCGCAAACTTTGTGACGGTTGAGATGATGTGATTCGCTTTGAAATGTAGAGACAAAGTTCTAAGACCTTTTCTAATAGTGTAGCCGAATTCACACAAAGTAACTATAAAGTAACTAAGCAAACATTGAATGAAAAAATTTCAGGTACAGAGGTACGGACCCGTCTTAAACGGCAGGTTTTCGCAGACAGTGTCAGTGTAACAGTACTGTGCGTTTATTTGGACAGGTGCGCGCCAGTGCCATCGCGCAGGACGCGGACCAGAACTACGATTACGCGAGTAACAGCGCAGTGCTTCATCTGGACTCCGGAGACGAGATTTACGTCAAACTCGAAGGAGGAAAGGCGCACGGAGGAAACAACAATAAATACAGCACATTCTCCGGCTTTATTCTGTATCCAGATTGAGATGCGCAATGCTTTAGTGACTTCTCCATGTATACTGTGGTTGGGAATATATGGATCATCTTCTGTGTGCGCCTGCGTGAGAACATCTGCGTTGTATGTTCTGTCCAATTCCGTTTTTAAAGATGTGCTGTGTTTGTATGCCTGTTTAACACAGAATGACGGACACATGAAATCAGGATGTCAGACATTAGTTGACACTCTTAATTGTTCTCTCTGCGTTTGTTTGCCCAAATCAATTTATTTTCATGCCATCAACATTTATAAGCATACTGTGTGTTGATTATTCACATGTTCATATATATTTTATATATTATTCTTTTAAATATTAAAAGCCTTTGTGGTGTTCATTTGATGTATGTATTGTATGGATAATATTAAAGTATTATGGGTACTCTCGACAGAAAAGCTGAGTATACAACAACCAACTTTTTATTATTTCAAGAACCTTAAAATCCGCTCTCAACTGAAATGTTACATTCATCAGTAGTCTATACAGTAGTGGTCATGATCGTATTGCAGAACTCTGTCTCAAACAGAGGTGAGCATTAGAGAATTACAATGTTTTGATTTTGTATGTAAATAAGTGTGTGCGTGTGTGTGTGTGCGCGCGTGTGTGTGTGTGTGCGTGCGTGTGTGTGTGTGTGTGTGTGTGCGCGCGCGCGCGTGCGTGCGTGTGTGCGCGTGTGTTTTAATGAAGTGTTGTCACTCAGCATGAATCTCTGGGACTTCACTTTTGACCTTACAGGTTCTTCTGAGACCTCCAGCAGCAGTGCGGATAATCCGCCGTGCATGCCAAACCACAATCACAACCACAGAGAGAAAGAGAGAGAATTCCTGAACAGAAAATCATTCTTATAACGTCTCCACCCTTTACCGTTTACGCAATTAACCTGACATTATAGTGCTGTGATTCTGATTGTGGTTAATCAAAAAGCAAAGAGCTTTTCTAAAGTAAAACCTGTGTGCAGAAAGATTAATAAACATTCTCTCAAACAACATGAGGGTCAATCCATCTGTCTTACACACACAGTATAATCACAACAGTCATTTCACTTATAACAGCTAAACATCATACGGTTTGATCGTCATGAAGAGCTGTGTTTTATTAGTCATTTGCTTAGTTTAATGTTTTTAAACAGATCACTTTAGTGAAAGTGACCTATTAGTCAGATATGGTGACCCGTACCCGAAATGTGACCTCTGCATTTAACCCATCCAGAGAGTAGTGAACACACGCACAGCAAGTGGTGACCACACGTACACCCGGAGCAGTGGGCAGCTATCACTGCAGCGCCCGGGGAGCAAGTAGGGGTCAGGTGTCTTGCTCAAGAGCACCTCAGTCATTACCCGCCGGCCCTGAGGATCAAACCGGCAACCTTCTGGTCACGAGTCCCATTCTAACCATTAGGCCACGACTTAGATAATGTATGTGATGAGAGAAACATGAGTGTTTGTGTCTGATTATTTAATTGACTGGAAAGATGACATCATACATATTAATGTGTGTGTGTGTGAGTGAGTGCGTGCGTGCGTGCGTGCGTGTGTGTGAGAGAAATGTGATCGTCGTGATGGTGTGAAGAGACACAGCTGGTCGTTCTTGGGTGGAAGATGATAAGCCGGCGGCTCGCATAGCTCTCCTCTCTCAGTTCCTCTGCCACTCTACTAAATAAACACACACACACACACACATCCAGTGAGTCCAGAAATGACATGACATCATTCCGCAGATCTCTGTCAGACTGATTTTATTTCATCATTAGATCTGATGGAGAAACTCTGATGGAGCGTCAGACACTATCTGAGACGAGCTCGGCTCACTGAACCCTCATGTATTCACTTCAGACACAGATCTGTCAAAGTCACTTAACTTACTGTGCAATTCTGTTCATTAGTCTGATTTAATAAAGATTTATTAAATACTACATTAGTACATTCAAATGTAATGCTCTCAAACAAGTCAGATAAAGTCTTTTTAAATAAAGGTTAAGTATGTCTTTGGAACTGTTGAAACGCCTTTGCCAGAAGAACACTATACTCAAGAGATATTTGTAGTAAGACCGCAGGGTACTCCCCCCTCATGACCATAATTACATCAGACACATTCTAAAAAGTGTTGGTTGGGTCAAATATGGACAAACTCAGCTGTTGGTCTAAATTAATCTACAGTAGCAGAAGCATCACTCTTTACACTGTATGATTGTTATACTGTCATATGCTTCAGAATGAGTCTGCTGAAAGGACTTCACTGCTAGAAATCCATATTATACTCCCATCATTGATATACTATAGACACTCATTTGCATTGGTGTTTAGAGGAACACAAGAACACGTCCGCTGTCCATCACTCATTATGTGTTTGTCTGTAATGCAGCGCATGCTTTTGAGTCAATCAGAGGTTAAAGGTCAAGAGCTCGCGTCTAAAGCATGCTAAAGAGACACCTCCAGATTCCTCACTACATTTTCATTCTTGTCTCCTCCACAGTAAACGGAGGAAGGCCTTTACGTTTGTTTGTTATCTGTGAATCAATGTTGGATAAATTACTTAAAAAAACCTGATCAAAGAAAAATCTACAAAATAATGCTTTACAAGTAACATAATGACTCATTACATCACACGGTTTAAAAAGTAATTACATTAAATCTGTATCCACCCATGGACAGTAGAAATAAACCTACTCAAACTCTTTAAATTAAATACTCTTACATCAGAAAAAATGAAAATACTTTTGAAATGGTCTCTTGATTTTTTCTGCGGCTATATACTGTATGTGTGGTTGGGGTATATGCCCACCCAGGATATCTGCTTGCCCACCCTTCTGCACCTGGCAGGAACCGCGCCTGGCTGTCCTAGTGGCAGTAGAAATGTGCTGTATTAGAAATAATCCTAAACCTAAACCTTATACAAAATGCAACTAGAATTTTGTAACTCTAGAATATTTTAAGTTAAAAATGTTTTAAGTGCCTTTTAAAGAACACAGGAGTAGCTTGATATTTTAGTGCACAAATCTCATCTTCTATTTTGTTACCAGAATGCAGTAGTGAGTCTATACTGCAGGTGTATACCGTACACGTCATTAAAATGATTGTACTATTTTATATCTGTACATCTCAAAAAATCATCTGTGCGAGGATGAGAAACTCACGCTCCTGAGGGAATGAACCTTTGATGTCATAAACATTTACTCAGTAACTTTTAATCAAAGTCAGTGAGTGCAGCTGGGACACGTCAGAGGAGATCTGGTCCTCCCGACTGAGACCGGTTTCTCCCGAGGTTTTTTTCTCCATTGATTTATCATTGGAGTTTGGGTTCCTCGCCACAGGGCCATGTTGGCTGGTTTGCTAACCGGGATTTTATTTACTAGATTGATCTTGCTTGTTCTATAAACACCATGCACTGTGCTGTGTTTGACCTATTCTGTGTTTTTCAGTTATTCTTATTTTCTCCTG